>NW_006293440.1:15461-59870 GCF_000327345.1 Myotis davidii | reverse complement strand
TAGGAATAAACCTCACTAAAGAGGTAAAAGAGCTCTATTCAGAAAACTGCAGGATGTTGAAAAAAGAGATAGAGGAAGACATAAACAGATAGAAGAACATACCGTGTTCATGGATTGGTAGACTCAACATCATTAAAATGTCCATCTATAGATTCAATGCACTCCCCATTAAAATTCCAACGGCATATTTCACAGACCTAGAATGAACTCTCCAAAATTTATCTGGAATAAAAAAAGACCCCAAATAGCTGCAGCAATTCTGAAAAAGGCTAATTTTTTAAAAAAGATTTCGGATTGATTTTTAGAGAGAGAGGAAGGGAGTATGTGTGAGAGAGAGAAATCTATTGGCTGCCTCCTACGTGCCCCATACCAGGGATCAAGCCCGAAACCTCGGCATGTGCCCTGACTGGGAATAGAACTGGCAACACTTCAGTGCACTGGAGGATGCCAAACCAACTGAGCTACACCGGCCAGGGCGAAAAAGATTGACTTTAGAAGTTTAATAAAAAGGGAATCTAATTGGTACATTGCTTTGACTACCTGCTGTGTTAATCAATTAAGGTACTATATTTAAGTAGCTATGAGCAAAACCTAATTGTTTAACATTTGGAAGAATAAATAACTGCCATCACTAAAATTTCTAATAATGAACACAGAGAAATCATATGTAATGCATCCTTAAAGGAAAGAAAAATATATGAAAACTACAAAATATTTCATGTAGTATAATATTGGACATATGCTGATCACAACTGTAAACAAAGCAATCTTTCAAAAGTACATGAAAACAAGGAGTGTGGTGCTTTATATTCTTCTTTTAAAAAATGTGGCAACACTGTAATTAATTTGAAGACATCAGAATTGAGAATAAAGAATCTTATGTTAAAATCCACACCAGCATATGTACATAATATTTTCTTCAATTATACAACAGAAAAAATTGTCCTGGAAGTGAAGTAAATAAATAATGCCACCACTTATTTGTGACAACAGGAAAATTACTTCTTTTAAAATAAGGGATCAAATGCAAATCAACCAAAGCAAATCAATCAATAGCTTCAGAGGCAAAGTTTTTGCAAGACTATTAGCATGCTTTCAGTTGAACCAGTACTTGTATTAATCAGTCAATTCACGTGTTGATACATAGCAACTTGAAATCTCAACCCAGTCATTTTTTTAAAATATTTATTACGCAATGTCAAAGATTCACTACTCAGATTCAGAACTGAGACCCTTTTAAGATAGATCTCATATATATTACAAAGAAAGTAAAAACGAAGTCTCAAATTTTTTTTTACAAATAAGAATTAACTTACTTAAATGATTACATAAAATGAAAAGAAAACAGCAAGAAGAAACAAAATGCTAATCACAACTTCTACCAGTTGCCAAAATGCCACTACTGACTAAAAATGGAGCCCTAATAAGTTGGGTAGATAGTTTCAAAGGTTAAAAAGTACAGGATGGCCACCAAAGCTAATAGGCTGGAGTATTATTACTGAAACTGAAGCAAGAACATGATCACATAAGTCTGAGAAGTCAACATATCATTCTATGAAAAAAATATGGAATATTAACAAAAAATTAACATTGCTGTTTAAATTTGCTTAGGTCTTATAAAGAAAATGGTTCAAAATGGCGTCCCTCATAGTAAAAGCCAATGATACCAAACTTAGAGATAATACCTGATTTAATTGCAGTTTTGACCTCTCTCAGAAACATAATCTTTTTTTTTCTTTTTTTAAAACATATTTTTATTGATTTCAGAGAGAAAGGAAGAGGAAGAGAGATAGAAACATCAATGATGAGAAAGAATCATTGATCAGCTGCGTCCTGCATGCCCCCCACTGAGGATGGAGCCCACAACTCAGGCTCCAGGAATTCCTGACTAGGAATCGAACACGGGACCTCCTGCTTCATAGGTTGACGCTCAACCATTGTGCAACACTGGCAAGGCCAGAAACATAATCAACCGGACTGGAATCTTCTGGCCAACCACCAATAAGATAGTCTGTCACTGTGGGCTCTCTCCATCCTCCATAGAAAGAAGAGTCAGTCTACACGATAAAAACCCTTTCAATTCTTTTCCCCCAAAGAAAAGATGTCCAGGCCCCAAAATAATCCTTTCTTTTGTTAATACCTCCCTTGCCCTATCCTTCCTATAAAAACCTTCCATTTTGGCCCCTCCATTGTGGCTCGGTGGTTGAGCATTGAATTATGAACCAGGAGGTCATGATTCAATTCCCAGTCAGGGCACATGGCTGGGTTGCGAGCTCAATCCTCAGTGTGGGGCATGCAGGAGGCAGCCGATCAATGATTCGTTCTCATCAGTGATGTTTCTATCTCTCTCTCCCTCTCCCTTCCTCTCTGAAATCAATAAAATAAAAATAAATACATATATAAAAAACCTTCCATTTTGTACAACCTTTGAGAGTGTCCTTCTAATTGCTAGATGGGATACTGCCAGATTCATGAATCACTTAATAAAGCCAATTAGATCTTCACATTTACTTGGTTGCATTTTGTTTTTTTAACAGGTACAAAGGAGAAAAAAGGACTACCAAAGAATAAGAAGGATAAAACCATGGATATTTTTAAAAAGTATTTATTACTTAATAATTAAGTTTTATGTTTAGAGAATATTTACAGAGATGATTTTTGGGGTTTTTTTTTGGTCTGGAAACAACCACAAGGTAGATTTTCTTGGGTCCAAATTATATAGTTTACTTCTCTAGAGTAGAAGTTATATAGACAAAGTTACAGATACTTTCTCCTAAAACACAATGTTACATGAACCACAGGGAATTACTATAGCAAGATGAAATATTTGGTTTCTGACATTTTTATTGGCTAGGAATGCCCCTTGTTTTCTCAATATAACTAACTATGTTATTGGATAATTCCTCTGCTATTTCCCTTCATTTGTCTTCTGCTAGCACTAATACTGGTTCAAAAAACTCTCAAAAGAATCCATGTGCAGAAAAGTCTCAAAAGTGTTTAGCCCATCAATTTTAATCTACAAAAAGAAATAAAGTATGTCAAAATTATGATAATGGCATCATAAGTTAGTAACATTCCTCATTTGTTAAATATTACCCATATCAAAATGACTGGTTTTGTGGAACCAGTAGACTAGAGAAAAAATGTAATATATCTCAATTTCAGAAAATTGAATGAAAATGACATCTAAGAAAATCTTTCTAAGAAATAAATTCAAATTTGGTTTAGAATCAAAATAAATGGTTACTTCATACACGTTTCTGCCGGGGAAGGGGTTAAACCTGGGCTTCATTTTATTTTACTGAAATATTAGTGACATCAAAAGTAGAGAAAATAGTTCATTTAAGTCATAGTTAACACTATTTCATATACTAATAAGGTAAAGAAAATAAAAAAATATTATGAATATTTTAGAATAAAAAAATAATCAATATTAGGAATTAATGTTAGAATTTATAAAGTAAAATAACAATTAATGACATATTATGAAATAACCTAAAATATGGATTTTAATGAAAATGTACTAAAAATCACAAGAATATTCAGTTAGTAGTATTTATTCATTTATTCTTTCTAATATCACTTATTATTAATAGCCTCATTACTAATGTTAATAAAAATAGAGTCATTTTTGGAAACTTTTAGGGAAGAAAAAGGCCTTGGAGTACCAAAAATGAAGAATAAGAAGCAGACACAATTTGAAACGAAGAGATTTAAGGAAGGGGCCTAACTTGTCTCAGTAGTTGATAGCCTTGATTAACTGAATAAAGGTTATATTATGGGTAGTGTATAATGTTTAAAGAAGAAGAATATAGAGAGAATATGGAAAAAATCTTCCATTAAAAATTGTGATGGTAAAAAAATTTGGATGCTTGGTGGTCCTAAAAACTTTGACTCTAGAAACATCTAATTTCCTATAGGCTTAAATACATAAAAGCTCAAACAGGGAAATACCATCTTCATTAAAGAAATAAATTTCTAATTAAACTGTCTGATTTTAGAATTTGAAAGAAGAAAATGATATTAAACCTTTCAGAAAATGAAAAAGGTTGAATAATTTTACTAAAAATTGTGGATCACTTATGAGTAAAATTAGACAAAGGTTAAGAAAGATACTGACTTCACATCACTGTAACATATAAAAAGAAGACACTAAAAATCTAGAAAAGCAGCCTTAAACTTTTAAAAAGCAGTGTAATCCTTTTTTAAAGAAAACATTCCACAGAAACTCAACATTTATAAAGCTGCAAAAGTGAGGCAGCAGCTGTGGCTGAAGTAAAGCAGGGACCTCACGGCCCCATATCCTGCATCTAACCTCAGTTCCGTGAAACAGAGTTCTGTGAAATGCACCTCACAAACCATGAAAGGTTCCCCAGTCAATAACCTCAGGGGTTTTTTTGTGGGGGATTTTCAGTGCTAGTTTCCTACTTACTTCTTCCTGAAGGCCCACCTCAAATTTACCTCCTTCACAAAACCTCTGACTTAAGCTGGAATTAATGGTTACTTCTACAAAAGTAGCATAGAATTTATATTATAAACTTCATTTCCAGGATTCCTAGTACCCTACCTTGTACACTGACCACACAGAGGCATACACCACCCCTACCCTTCCATTCCTGACTGGAAGCTTCTTAGGAGGTGGGCATGGTTTTTAATCTATATTCCCAAGACTCTCGATAATATTTATTTGTTGAATATAGGAGTAAAGGTACGTTAATCAATACCTAAAGGAAAAAATGGCTTTAAAATGTTCTAACGTATAGAAATAAGACCTGGACTGATAACAAACCCTAGCAGCTCTCTGGAAAGTGTGGAGCTTTATAAATATTCATAGTTGTTGCCCAATTCCCAGTGCAGCTGTGGTCCCTCTGGGATTTTAAGTTTTGTGGAAACATAAGCCCATTACCAAAAAAGGAAAAGCAGATTATAGGCTGATATTTAATTTTAAATCATTTCTATTCATTAAGAACAATCCATTTAATAAAAACTGGTGAGGCAGAAATATTTGCAGGATCCTCCTTTATACTAAACTCGGAAGTGTTAATGTATAATAACGGTGATTCACAGGGAAATAACGGCAGTAGTGCTTTGTGCCTTAAGATGCTTATGTGAACAGTAAACATGATATTCCAGGAAGTTGCTTTGTGTCTGGCTCTATCTGTGTAGGATTTAACTCACCATTACTGTCACCCCTGCTTTTCATTTTGAATTTTGTCCAAGACTATTGAGAGAACATTGTAATAACACAGCTGGGCAAAACAGCAGGAGCCCTAAACAAAATTACATCTGCCACCAAAGAAATTAGGGTAAACTTCTTTAAAATTGAAAATGTAATCAGTTGCATTTATATGTTGCTATTGTTCAAGATAAAAAATTTCAGACTGAAGAATGACTTGAAGGACAGCAAGAGGACTCTATGCTAGACATTTTAGTAACTTTTTTTTAAAAAAGGCCCCCATGCTCCAAAACTCGCGTTAATGAGTGTTTTCTCCATTACCTTCATGTCCTAGGCCCGTGGTTGGCAAACTGCGGCTCACGAGTCACATGCGGCTCTTTGGCCCCTTGAGTGTGGCTCTCCGTAAGCCTTAGGAGTACCCTAATTAAGTTAATAACAATATATCTACCTATATAGTTTAAGTTTAAAAAATTTGGCTCTCAAAAGAAATTTCAATCGTTGTACTGTTGATATTTGGCTCTGTTGAATAAGGAGTTTGCCGACCACTGTCCTAGGTTAACTGGAGATGGGCAGCAGTGGGTTGTGGACCTGATTTAAAGTACTGGTGACGAGTAGACAAGATGTCCCTGTTGTTCAGATGAAGAGGTATCTCTTGATAAGCTCACATGGTCTCAATAACTTAATAACTTAATAAAACAGCAGATGTTCTTTTTGTTTTTCTCTCTCTTATTTATTTATTCAGAAGAAATTAATTGGAAATCTACTATTTCCCAGGCACTGCTAGGTGGACATCACTTGATTCCTAGGTGCTCCAATCTATAAGAGAGAACCAGGTAAGCGCAGAACATAATTTAAACCAGAGAATTGAGAGCAGAGAGCAACCAAAAGGCATCAATTATGGTGATGCTAAAGAGGAAGTGATAACTAGAGAGGATTTTGAATGATGATTTCATTAGGTGGACTTGGCAAAGGACTGAATACAAATGGAAAGGAATCAGGAAAAAAATCCCAGCCTATACAGAGATATCTAAGCATAGAAAGTCATGGTGTTTGGGGATAGGAGAAAAGGGGAAATGAATAGCTGAGAAATATCCGTCCTGTTCCTTACATAAGTAATCTCATGAGAAAAGTATCATTATTCCCTACTTTACACAAGGAAACTGAGGCTCAGAGAACTTAATTAACCTGTCCAATATGACAATAGTAGTAAGTGGTAGTATGACCATAAGTAGAGAGATGAAAATGTCACTAAAATTTATGCCGGAGAAGAGCAGGAGAAAATGTAAGGAATAGGTAGTGGTTAGGTTGTAAAATGCACAGGCTGGGCTGAGGGACCCCCTACCCCCGAGTGCACAAATTTTTGTGCACCGGGCCTCTAGTCCTATCTAATAAAAGAGTAATATCCAAGTTAACCATCACTCTGTGACAAAGATGGCAGCGCCCATAGCAGCCGGGGTAGGACGCTGGCGGCGTCGCCCCAGCAACATGAGCCCAGCAGGTAAGTGCGGCCCACAGGCAGCATCCAGCAGTGCCTGCTTGGCCATTGCCGTGGCAACCCGGGAGCAGGCAAGCGCAGCCTGCTGGCAGCACCCAGCAGGACCTGCTTGGCTGTCACTGCGGCGACCCGGGAGCAGGCAAGCACAGCCCGCAGGCAGCACCCAGCAGCGCCTGCTTGGCCGTCGCTGTGGTGTGGAACAGGCAGGCCCCGCAGAGAGCAGAGAACCACGGGGAGCAGGCCTAAGCTGTCAGTAGGACATACTCTGAGGGCTCCCGGATTGGAGAGAGTGCAGGTTGGGCTGAGGGACTCCCCACCCCCACGCACAAATTTTGTGCACTGGGCCTCTAGTTCAACCATAAAAAGAATGAAGTCTTGCTATTTGTTACAACATGGATGGACCTTGAGGGCATTGTGCTAAGCGAAATAAGTCAGACAGAGAAAGACAATTACCATATGATCTCACTTATATGGAAAATTAAAATAAAAAAACAAAGCTGGCATGGCTCAGTGGTTGATCATGGACCTATGAATCAGGAGGTGACAAGTGGATTCCTGGTCAAGGCACATGCCCAGGTTATGGGTTCAATCCCCATTGTGGGGCGTGCAGCAGCAGCTGATCAATGATTTTCTCCCATCATTGATGTTTCTATCTCTCTCTCCCTTTCCCTTCCTCTCTGAAATCAATAAAAATATATTTTAAAAAACAAAACAAGACAAAACTGAGTTCATATACAGAGAACAGATTTGTAGTCGCCAGAGGTGGGGGGGTTGTGAGTGGGTGAAATGGCTGAAAGCAGTCAAAGGTACAAACTTCCAGTTATAAAATAAAATAAGTTATAGGGATGTAATGCATAACATGGTAAGCACATTCAATAATACTACATATTTAAAAGTTGCTAAGAGAATGGATCCTAAAATTCTCAATTAAATGTAGTTAACTGTATGGTGATGAATGTTAATTAACTTAATGTGGTGCTCATTTCAAATGTCAAGTTGTATACCGGAAACTAATTTAATGTTATATGTCAATTATACCTCACAAAAAAAAAAAAAGAAAATTTCTGATGAAAAAATTTAAAGACAGCCTTAGCCTGTTTGGCCCACAGGATAGAGCATTGGCCTATAGACTAAAGGGTTCCGGGTTTGATTCCGGTCAAGAGCACATACCTCAGTTGTAGGCTCAATCCCTGGCGCTAGTCTGGGCGCATATAGGAGGCAACCAATTGATGTTTCTCTCTCACATCAATGTTTCTCTCTCTGTCTCTTGCTCCCCCTTCCACTCTCTCTTACTAACAACAACAAAATGGGAAAATATTCTCTGAGCATTAACAAAAAAATAAAAAAACATATCAAAGACATTCTAAATAAATGGAGACATATTTTGTATTCATGGACCAAAGACTTAAATTGTTAAGGTCTATTTCCAACTAGACCTATTATTTCAGTGCTATCCCAATCAAAATCCCAGCAAGCTGTTTTGTACATGAGAAGCTGATTCTAAAATGTATATGGAAAAGGTGAAGGGATTAAGAAGTACAAACAATCACAGGGATGCACAGTACAGCATAGAGAATATAGTCAATAATATTGTAATAACTAAGTATGTTGCCAGATGGGTATTTGAAATATCGGGAGATCACTTCGTAAACTATGTATATGATTGTCTAACCACTATGCTATACACCTGAAATTAATATAAAATAATACTGAATGTCAACTATAATTGAAAAAATAAAATTTAGAAAAAATATATACAGAAAGACAAAGAACCTAGAAGAGCTAACACAGTACTGAAGAAGACGAACAAAGTTAGACAACTCACACTACCCCATTTCAAGAATTACTATAAGGCTACAATAATTAAGACAGTGTGGTGCTCCTGAAATAATAGACACAGCTCAATGGAACAGAAGAGAGACCCCCGAAACAGACCCATACAAATAGTCAACTGATCTTGGACAAAGAAGAAAAGGTAATTTAGTGGAGAAAGAATAGTCTTTTCAACAAATGGTGCTGGAACAACTTGGCATCCATACATAAATGTATTATAAATATATGAAACAAGCTCACTGAAGGGAGTAGAGGAATAAGGTGCTAACCTATGCAATTTCAGGAGTGGAATTTGTAAGAATAAAGGTAAAAGGAACTGTTCTTAAGCACTGAACGCTAGTTACTAATTTTCTTTTCCATGAGGACACAGGTGAACAATGCTAAAACCATCATCGATGTATACTGGTATTTAACAATTAAATAAATGTATGGCAGATGGTAGGAGCCAGAGAGGTTACAGATAAGTGAGGGGGAGGAGCTACAATGATCCATGAGTAATTGATTAGTTAGAAACATCAGTATGAACTCATGTTTAGCTTAATTACAGATACAGATAGTTAAATATTAGTATTTATAAATATGTGCATATACACATATTAGTATAAACACATTTATCTCCTTGCTCTATCAGCTGAGGGAAGCGAGTAGAAATGAGTATACCTGGCACCTAGCTCCTGGTTCTAATATTCCCCAATAAAAGGAACAGGGATTCTTGGAGAAATGACTGATTCTGGTACTGGCTCAGGAAATATACAATATGAGCCTGGAACATCCTGTACTGCCAGAAAGAAGAAAATGCTAAAAAACAAAAACAAATAAACAACAACAACAAAACACCCCAAATCCCAAACAGAACAGCGCACAATGCAGAAGTTATGTCAAAGGGACACAGGAGTGAATTTAAAGAGCACCCACAAACAAAATTGGAACAATTTGAGCAAAAGAGATAAAAAGTAGTATTGGATAATGACCCAAAATATAAAATGAATAACCATGAGTCTATACTGATATACATAATAAAGTAAATGAATAAATGAATGAATTCCAAATAATTTATGTATTTACTCCACCTTTAAGGAAGTGGTCTGTAACTCCCCATTCTTTAAACATGGGCTGCATATAGTTGCCTTCTTTCAAAAAATACAGTATAGAAAAGGAGAAAAGAAACCCTAGTAAGTTTACAGTGGAGAAACCTGACAAGCAGGTGATCAAGGTCAATATCAACAGTGATAAATCATGTTAATTGTATGTGCTTGATATGACATGATGACAATAACACTACCTCTGTGGTCCTCCTCCCCAAACAACATTACCCCAGTCCGTTGAAAACATCAGACAAATCCTGATTAAGGGATATTCTATAAAATACTGAACCATTAATTCTCAAAACTGTAAAGATTTTCAAAAACAAGGCAAGTCTGAGAAACTGTTGTATCCAACAGCAGCCTAAGTAGAAATGACTACTAAATTAATGTGTATCCTGAGTGGAATCCTGGAACAAAAAAAGGACATGAGAAAAAAGGTAAGAAACTCTAACGTATGGTCTGTAGTTAACAACAACATATGAATATTGGTTCTTTAATTGAGACATGTAGACCATACTAATTTAGGATATTAACAATAGGGGACTGGATATAGGACTGTAAAACCATTATAAAATTTAAAATTTTTAAGAAAGGACATCCAGAAACTAATCAAGCTGGCCTTAGAAATAAGGAAAGGAAGGAAGCAGGCAAGTGATACTGATTGAAAGGAGTACAGATAGCACAAAATGTTAATGCTATCGCCTTCATTCTAACATGCAGCTTCATTGATTTGTACACTGTGTCCTGCAGATTCTTCTGTGACCAAGAATCCTGCTTCAAAATACAGCAAGTCTGGCACCTGGAGACCTTGCATAGAATAGTAATAGGTAGAGAGACTTGGGAACTGGATGATTTCAGGCTAATATTAGTTTCTAGCTTATTCTCCTATACATTCTTGGGCTATTTACTTGACCTATCTGTGCCTCAGCTTTCTCACATGCAACATGAGAATAATAATAATACCCCGTTGAATTGTTGTGAGCATGGGATAAATTAATGCATGTAAAGAACTAGAGTAGAACCTGGTATGTATGTGTTAATTGTTAACAATTTAATCAGTTCATTCATTCAACAACAATGTAGTAACAACCAAGAGGGGTGATGAATTCTAAAGAGTACGAGCTCAAAGGAGGATACATTAAATTCAACTTGGCCTGGTAAAGGGAAAGCAGGATTTGTAAAAGCAAATGGAATAAAAATTTCCATCTCAGCTTACTTTGTCAAACCAGACAAGGCTTACATAAAATGAAAACTAAAATTATTCACGTCTAGTTTAATTTCTTAGTCCTCAAAGCTGTAAATTAATGTTGGCAAAGTCTGTATAACAAAACCAATCCTAAGGTCTGCTGTGTAGAAATAACCATCCAAAGGGTTCTCCAGTGTTTCCAGTCACCTACACATTTCTGCCTGCAGAGAAACTGACAAGGTTTTCCAAAGCTGACTTCAGCCTGCAGACATGCTCTGCCAGCACTGAGCAGGTCCCACCACCTCCCCCTTCCAAACTCCTCTTCCAGAGAAGCACTCTGACCAAAGAAAAGCAACCATAATGATAAGTATAGGGCCTTTCTTCCAAATATTTATCTATTTATATGGCACAAAATAGCCATAAAAGAAGCCACACCAAATAGCTTGGCCTTGACAAAAGGTTTCCTTTTCTTTTGAAAAAGGAAGGAAAACAATGCTCTATTTGTGTTTTTTTTTGTTGTGTTTTTTTTTTAATATTTTATTGATTTTTTACAGAGAGGAAGGGAGAGGGATAGAGAGTTAGAAACATCGATGAGAGAGAAACATCGATCAGCTGCCTCCTGCACACTCCCCACTGGGGATGTGCCCACAGCCCAGGTACATGCCCTTGACCGGAATCGAACCTGGGACCTTTCAGTCCGCAGGCCGACGCTCTATCCACTGAGCCAAACCGGTTTCGGCAACAATGCTCTATTTGGTATCCCATCCTGCCCACCCCGCAAATGTTTTCTCAGGTGTCAGGAAAAATATTAAAAAATATACATATTTTTATGTGTGTATGTGTATTTTGGGAGGGGGGCTAAAGTAAAGCACTAGAAAAAAGTGGTACCTATAAGAAAAGTAGGAATTTTCTGACTTTGATAATAGACACTATAAACAAGAGAATACGGAATCCATGTACTGATGAAGTTTTGTCCATTATGACACACTACTGGCTATTGATGTAAATCCAAGATGGTAATCCCATCTCGCTAAGTAAAAACTCCTCTTATAACTAACATTATAAAGTTTTCTAAATACTAAGTTTCTATAAAGAATAATAGCCTTTCAACACTTGACAAATAAGGTAGGAAGTGTGTAGTTTTAATATTTTCCCCCATATATATCCAACTAAATTACCTGGTTTGTGTTAATGTGAAATTATTTTTCACTATTAAAATCTTTTATGAATAAACATTTTCAATAATTTTCAACTGGAGAACAACAAAACAAGCACACAGTAGTTCAAAAGTAATTATTGAAAGCAATTAAGATAATAGTGCAACAGCCTGACTACAGACTATGGTCTGAAGTCCATCATTTATGGAATATGAATTCACAAGTTTCTGTACATTCACTACATAGCCCTTGAAACAATTGCATTAAACCAAGAAGGGGAGAAAAGAAGTAATTAAAGCAGTTTAAGCTAGACCTGGCTGGGAGGCTCAGTTGGTTGAAGTGTCATCCCCTACACCAAAAAGGTTGCCTGTTTGATTCCGGTCAGGGTTCCATACCCTGTAGGGGCGTGAATGGGAGGCAACTGATCAATGTTCCTCTCTCACATCGATTTTTTTTTTCTCTCTCTCCCTTTCTCTTTCTCTAAAATCAACAAACATATCCTTCAGTGAGGCTTTTTTAAAAAACAAAACAGGTAAATCTATGTTGCAAAATTAATTTTATTAAAAGTTATAGCTCTGTTGGTTATTTGAAGTATTGTTTTATAACTGAAATACACAATGATCACACACTTAGACAATTAAACAGCACTTAAATCATCATTCTAATTAAAGTTAATAATTACTTTATACACAGTAGATTATATAATTCCACAAAGATTGGATAGATTAGAAAAAGATAATAGTGAAAAAACAGTAGAAGAAGGGGGAGTAATACCAGTGAAAGAAGCCATTTGTTTTCAAAGCCAGGAGGAAACATCACAGCAGACAGCTAAATTACACAATTCTCCAAGTGGGTATTCAAGCATCTAAAAAAAGGAAGTTCAATAACAGAGATGCAAAATTGCTCTCCTAAGGCTTTTAGAGACTTGATGAGTCAAACAGTCATCATATCAAACTATATTTTTTAATTTGAAAATCAAAAAGTGGTTGACCTCCAAATTATAAACAGCATTTCCTTCTCTGACTTCACCACAATTTTGTGATAAAAGCAAGAGAAAGAGAACAGAATTAGGAAACAGAATGAAGGTCAAACCAGAGTTCATATAATTTACATACATACAAGTTCTTTCCACTTCAATACTTTTAATTTACTAACTAACTTCTATCCATACTAGCTCAGTAAAGATTTCATAAAAATAGCATTTTAACTCTACCACTACCAGAGGACATCAGTGATTGTGGGTGGGGATCTTAGACTTGTACATAATACTGTTTATTTCTGTAGCCTGTTTTTGTATTCATTTGTAAAGTTGAGGATTTTGTTCTTTATTAACAGGATTTCATATAATAAGCCGCAGAAAGTCGAATAGGTGTAAAAGAATGAATCTTTAAAATGCTGGTGAAAAGGGAGATGTAATTATGATGGACACAAACGTGGAGAATTGCTTTTTAAGTATTGAGGAAATATTAAATGGTTCTTTTAAGTTAATTAAATTAAAAAATAAGGAAGGCTTTGAAAGGAAGATCACAAATCACTCAACATGGGACAAGTACTATGTGACTGTAAATAAAAGAAACTGAGGAAAAGCAATAATGTAAAACCTCTTGCTAGCTAAGGGTTCATCATGAACTCTCCATAATCCTTAGTCTAATGTTAACTGAGGAGAAGATACAAGTTTGTTGGAAAATAGAAGAGTTACGGTACTGATTAAGTGTTTATTTCAACCCATGAAAGATTCCATAGATTTAAGGCCTATTCACATCTCTAAGACAGGAGTGGGGAACCTTTTTTTTTTTTGCCAAGGGCCAGATGGATAGCATAACATCATTTGAGGGCCATACAAAATTATCAACTTAAAAATTAGCCTGCTATATTTGGTCAAACATTTAACTCACCCCTACTAATGCCTTGGCAGGGCCAGACCAAATGATTTCTCAGGCCCTATACAGCCCATGGACCAGATGTTCCCTACCCCTGCTCTAAGATATCAAAATGAAGAACAAAGTAGCAATGACATGCCATAGCTGCTGACTTTCCCCAAAAGTTGCTTGTGGAGACTATTAAGATGGCGTTACCTTTTATAATATATTTTCTGTAAATATAAACCTGTTCTGTTACAGAAATTATTAATATACACATCCATAAATTACCACAAATATATTTTTACAGATGTTATATAGAATGGTTAGGCCTAATATTGAGATTTTGGGTGATGAGTTTATATTCCTATTGAATGCAAACATATTCAGAGAGTAAAACATATACCTCTTTCAGTTATTTTAGGTTCTCAAATTTATTATTTTATTAAGAGCCTTTTGGAATTCATCCTGTTCCAAAATGGAAATTTCTGTCATTTCCCAAATGTCTGTTCTATCTCTTCAATTGTATTGTCAAAGTCCTTCAAGGGCAATGACTATGTTTCTACCTATAACATCTAGTCTCAACGAATGTCTATAGAATAACGAATTCAAACTAAAAATTTAGGTAAATATCAGCATGACCCAAGAAACCCTTTCACATCTTAATCTTTTTTTCCCCCTCTAAAGAAGAGACTACAAAGACAAACCATTGGTGAATCTACATGTAACCAAAACCAAAAAACAGTTAGTTGACAGAATCTTTTATGGTTCCACCTATATTTTTTAAAATTCAGTAGGCATTTTCTCTTTTTTTTATTGTTTTAAGTGTATATGTTTTGCTAACATATGCTTTAAAGGTATCATGAAAGGAGCAGCACGTTTCTCAAACTGACGGTAAAATTAGAACTTTATTGATTTACTAAAAGTGTCCCGGTGCACAGATCTGTGCACACTGAAAGGAAATTAATTAGAAGAAATATTTTAATATCGCTATTTGCATCTTGCTAATGAAAAGAAAATACGATTCTACCAAATCTCCTATCTACCTACTCCAGACTCTGTGAGGATAAAATGAGATGAGGCATGTGAAAACACTTCACAAACATTTGGTTAAGCTGTAAAATGTTTGCACCTGGCCATAAAGCAAGTTGAGTTCCTGGGCTGAAGAAACTCGAAGGAGGCTAGTCCTTGGGAGAGAGGAAGGGAGAGAGGAAGCCAGGCATTGCTACGTGAAGTCATTATCTACTGAAGTCATTATCGGGCACCCACAGCCACCGTTTCCAGGCTGGGCTGGGCTGTGGGCTGCATTTTGCGCCATAGGGTCTTGGCAGCATTGGCTGCGATCTGGTGGGCTGTCACTCTGGGGTGGTGGTGGGGCCTGTGTCACACTGGGGGAAGCTGGGTGTTGGTTTGTTGGCACCAGGTCCATGGTGCCGTTTATTTATAGATGGCCAGTGCGCACCATGGCAGCTCCTGCATTGAGCGTCTTCCCCCTGGTGGTCAGTGTGCATCATAGCTACCAGTCAGACGACAGACACTTAGCCTTATATATATGTATATATATTAGAGGCCTGATGCACAAAAATTTGTGCACTGGGAGGGTGGGTCCCTCAGCCCGACCTGTGCCCTCTCACAGTCTGGGACCCCTCCAGAGATAACCACCTGCTGGCTTAGGCCTGCTCCCCAGGTCACAAATGGCATGCCCGATCCCGCGGGGCGGGCGGCGTCTGGCGCTACCTGCACTGCCTCCCCAGGTTGCAGATGGCAGGCCCAGATCCCACACTCTCTGCCCCACCTCCCCAAGTTGCAGATGGCAGGCCCGGATCCCACACTGCCTGTCCTGCCACCCCAGGTCGCACACGGGAGGCCCGGATGGTGGCGGAGTCGGTAGCAGCTCGCGCTGTCCTGCTCCACCGCCCTGGGTCGCAGATGGCAGGCCCTGATGGTGGTGGGGCAGGCGGCAGCTCACGCTGTGCCGCCCCGCCTGCAGTGTGCAAATTTAACGGTCATCTTTGTTGGGTTAATTTGCATACTCTTCTGATTGGCTGATGGGCATAGCAAAGGTACGGTCAATTAGCATCTTTGTCTTTCATTAGTGTAGATAAATATTACTCTGAGAATGAAGGAAAAGAGTATCATTGTTTATATAACAAGAATTTTCCTTTCAATGAGAAAACATGAGTATGAATATATACAAGTGCATGCCACTTAAATGTATCATATTGTTTAGTGATAATAAATACTATTTTAACATTAAGTTTTATATGAAACAATTAACCTTTAGAGAAAAATCTTCCAAGTTTAGCTTCTAGCAAGCAGTATTATGACAAGTAGAAAATAGTTATTTCATTTGGGACTGCATTTCAAAGCACATTCAAGCTTCTTTGGCTAACCATATAGAATTTTGGATCACTAATATTAATAACATGTTCCGAGTGTACACCTTGCATACACTTGCACACACCCACATTTATTCACATTCTTTTTTTAAAATCCTCACCCAAGGATATGGTTATTAATTTTACAGCGAGGGGAAAAAAGGGAGGCGGGAGAGAGAGACACACACATCAGTGTGAGAGAGAATACTGATGAGCTGTACATGCCCCAACTGGGAATGGACCTGCAACCTAGGTATGTGCCCTAACTCCAGAACATAACCTGCAACCTTTAGGTATATGTATGAGGCTCCAACCAAGTTACACTGGCCAGGGCTATTCTCATTGTTATTCTCCTGGCTGCACCCCTCCCCACCTTTTTCTGTCTCCCCCTCTCCTTTTTTCCATCTATAGAAATATAGTCATATGGAGAGACAGAGAGTATATGGTAAATAGTAGACACTAAAAATTGGTTGTGACATTTAACAAAAGACATACAAGTCATGGAAACACTTACTTCATCAGCCACCATGCACCTGGAAAAAAGAAAAATAAAACGAAATTAATTTCTTAATTATCAAAGTCAACCATTTAAAAGTTCTGATTAAGTAGCTTGCTAGAGAATAGTTTAGGGATGATAAAGTACTATGCCGGAGACAGGTGTCTGTATGTGTGCCTGAGAACAGGGGCCAGCGCCGACTTGATGAGACTCTCTGGCTGCCAACGGCATATGACTATGTGGGCTTGTCACAGCCTCAGCTGCACTGTTCGCTACTGCCCACCATGGAGACAGCTACAGTGACCCTTCAGAAATGTGAGCAAAATGGCAAGTGACTGTACCAATGAGTTCTGTCCTCCTTACCATCAAACCTTAAAATGGTCTTCCCTACAGATAAGAATACTGTATTAACGTACAAGAAAATAAATGTCAAGAAAAAGTTCCTACTTCTATTAGTTTCTTCCTTTTTCACCAATGGTCTTGACATTATATAAATTTATAAGGTTTATTTTAACATAAAACACAAATTAAGAATTTGATAATAAATATATTATCAAGGAATAAGTTACAGGTAAGATGGAATTTTGTTCTTAACCCCTTCCCCAACAATTTTTTTGTTAAAAACGTTTCTTTTTCAGACTAATTTTTTTATTTTGGTTCTATATAGTATTTTTGATGCTGGTTATGAAAACAGTTTGTAACTCGTCTTCCTATAAACCATACTTAAAAATAAAAAAATATGTCAGGTTAACTAATAAGTATTTTTATGGGAAAATAAGATAAAAATATTTTAACTGACATTTAAAGCATATGCAAGAATATAAAGTTTATTACATTTTTTACACAGAAGACTAAAAGTAGAAATGAAAAAAGCAATACTTTGAGAATCATGATTATTTCTGAAAAATTCATGTGTTTGCCTCCTTTTTTCATTTAAAAACCCAACTCAAATTTGGTGAAGATGTCATTTTGTGTATATTATTTGTTGAGCACCTACTATGTACCCAGCACTGCTCTAAGATGTAGCAGTGAATTAAAGTCATTCCCTCATAGAGGCTGCCTGGAAGAAGACAATATACAAGCATACGGTTCCAGTGGTGATAGTTCTATTAAAAACACTAAAACAAGGTAAGGCAGAATAAGGAATATAGGGGAAAATACATTTCATAGAGTGGTCAGGAACAGTCTTTATGTTAGGCAAGTTGGACAGATTTGAGCAAGTCATAAATTTAATGAGAAAGGGAATTATGAGAAAATGTAGAGGAAGATTCTTCTCAACAAAGCGATCAGCAAGACCAAAGATCCTGAGATGAGATAGTTACAATATCAGTTAAAAGGATAAGGAAGCTAATGTGAGTGAAGTGCAGTGAGATGAAAACAGTAGTAATATTACTACTAATGATAATAATGTTGGAATGCAGTTGGCTCCTGACCCTGACGGACCTTATAAACAATGGCATAGAGTTTGGATTTTCTTTGAATCCTTTGGAAAGAAGCAACATATTACCTTTTTAAAAAGACTGCTGTCGCTTATCTATATACTAGTATATAAAAGCCAAGCAACTGGAACAGTGAAACGACAAGAACAACTAGAACGATTAGTTGCTATGAGGTGTATTGCAGCGGCCAATTGGCCCGATGTGGGCCCCCACTGGCACCCCCAACTGCCCGCGGTCCCTCCCCCGGCCAGCCCCATCCCCAATCAGCCCCCATCAGGGCAGGCCAGCCAGACCCCACCCATGCACGAATTCATGCAGTGGGCCTCAAGTAGAGATTAACTGTATAAGGCAAGAACAGAAGCATAGAGAGCAGTCAGGAGACATCTGCAGTAGACCAGGAAAGAAACAATGTATGAATGAGTGGTAGAGGTGGAAGTGGTGAGAAGTGGTCAGTTTAGGTACTTTTAGAAAGTACAGTCACTGGGGTTTGATCATCATTTGGGATGGGAATGTAGAAATAAGAGAGAAAAGTCAAGAATGAATGTGAAGGTATTGGCTCAAGCAATTAACTTGTGAAAATGGTGGTGATGCCATTCACTGAGACAGGAAAGGCTGGGAGAGAATTAGGTCTGGGGACAACCACCAAAAAGTTCAGTTTGGCCTTGGCCGGGTGGCTCAGTTAGTTGAGCATTGTTCTATACACCAAAAGGTTGTGGGTTCAATTCCTGGTCAGGGCACATACCCAGGTTGCAGGTTTGATCCCAAGTTGGGGTGCGTGTGGGCAGCAACCGATCGATGTTTCTCTCTCTCTCTCTCCCCCTTATCTCTCTAAAATCAAGGATTAACTGGTGAGGATTAATGGGAGAGGATATATATATATATATATATATCCAACTTGAACTATTAAGTAGGATATGTGAGTCAGGGGAATGATAGGGACTAGAGATATAATAAATGAGGGTCATCAGAATATAAATGATAATTGGAATGAGTGAGGATACAGGATATTCTGAAATTTCACTGTGGCTTGTTCCCATCTATGTCCAACTCCATGGCCCTTAACTTTTTAAAATTAGGCCACTGCTGAGACCTGCCGGATAGTGATTGCGGTAGGGTAACATCAGAGTCAACTGGAACACAGCTAAATTGCCTGTGAGTGGCTAACCAACTGAAAAGCAGCATCGGCCCTGGGCAAAAGCTGCGGGCTGGAATAGACAAATCACTGGGACAGATGGGCTTTCAGGTACCTTGAGACCCCCGTGACGATGACCTTCCATCCCTCTGAATGTGCTGGGTTTTCCTAACGGAGACAGGTGGGTCTTCCTACTTCGGAAACTAGGAGATTTGAAGTAGATTACAGAGCACTAGGCTTCCTCAGGTACCTCTAGTGGGCTGCCTCTCCTTAAACTGTAGGCACTATTCCTTTACCAACCATTGGGATTAAATGGCTTGAGCCTGCGCTGTTTCAATAGTTCAGCAACCAGACCTGATTTCCAATGAGCCACCATAGAAAAATAACTGCCCATGTGAGAGGCACCAACATTTGAAACAGCAAAATGAGAGTGAATTATCATAACAAGAAGTGCTAGAAAAGAAAAACATGTGCACAAAAACTGTTTGAGCACTTACGGAATTCTGATGCAACACACACACACACACACACACACACACACACACACTCTAAAACTCGAAACCATGATTGTCAAACTAAAAGGAGTACATGAATTTTTTTAAAAGGATGATCATTACTGACACCTAATAAGCAGATTGGAAGATGAAGCATAAGGATTCTCTCTCAAAGCACAGGGCAGAAGGGCTGGAGCAGGACAGCACAAGATTTCACCACACTATCAGAATGGCACACAATTCAAAACTTATGAACTGTTTACTTCTGGAATTTTCTATTTAATATTTTTGAACTGCAGTTGACTGTCAGTAACTGAAACCATGGAAAGCAAAGCCTCAGATAAGGGGTGGTGACTAAATGTATTTACAAAAATAAATGACAGGCTGGGCTTGGCCCATAGACAGTAAACTGCAGACTCCTTTTTTAAGGGTGTCAGAATTCTCTTTAAATGCTGAGTTTTTGCCCTGACTGGTTTGGCTCAGTGGATAGAGCATCGTAAGGGTCCCAGGTTCGATTCCGCTCAAGGGCATGTACCTTGGTTGCGGACACATCCCCAGTGGGGAGTGTGTAGGAGGCAGCTGATCGATGTTTCTCTCTCATCGATGTTTCTAACTCTCTATCCCTCTCCCTTCCTCTCTGTGAAAAATCAATAAAATATATTTAAAAAAATAAAATAAAATAAATGCTGAGTTTTCATGTAGATTATAATCCCCCCAAATAGGAATATTCTGGATTATCTGAATAACTACTTTAAAATTAGGTGTGTGTATATTTGGTACTCTCTTTTGCATTTAGGATTGTATGAGGCATATGTTCTCCCCGCATTTGATACTTCTTACTGTGAAATACTGAAAGGATAAATATTTTTACAATAGTTATAAGAGAGAACTGTAGAAAGATCTCGAGGGAGCTGATTTTTTTAGCTCCAAACGTTAAACTTCATTATCAGTAACCATGATAGTCAATATGAAATGAAGAATTTTTTAACCATTGTTACAAACCTGTTAGATACAGTTTAGCAATGCCTCTCGGATGAATTGGTCTTTATGTGATAGAGGTAGCTATTGTGTTTCTAAATCACTCCTTAAAATTGGCCTTGGAATGTGTGCAGAGCCTGATGTTGCTTTCCCCAAATCTTTTCTTCCCTTTTCCCTCAATAATACAACCCTGAGGATGGGATCTATTTTCCAAGTTCCATTTCAGCCAGGTGTGGATGTGACACAGTGTGTGGCCAATGAGACAGCAGAGGTCACCGGGTGGTGACTGAAAAAAACTTGTTAAAATAGAGTCAACTCAGTTGGCAAGTGCCCTTTTGTCCTCTTCCTCTCTTCCTGCATAAAACAATGCTGCCAAACCTGGACCTGGAGCAGCTATCTTTGACCTACCAGAAAGGAGAGGACACCGGGATTGCAGAGGTGTGGCTCGGACATTGTGGACTACCTAACTCCAAACTTCCTGTTGGGGGAACGAGGGCAGAATAGTCCTATCTATTTTAGCCATTACGATTTGATTTTTTATTCTGTGCAGCTGGACTCAATTCCTTATCATTAAAAGGTAATACAGGATAAATGGTAAGTAGACATGAGGCTATTTCTTTTCACCATAAAACCCAACAAGCATCAATTTAGTTTCCACAAAATAACACCATCCATCATATTAAATTAATATTGTTAAATTGAATTGTCTTCGTTTTTTGGTTTACTCTTAATTTTATAAATGTGTTTTCACATAAAAAATATTTTCTAAAATCAATATGTATAAGGGAGTTGTACCTAGTTTGGAGTTTGTATTTAATATAAAACAATCTGAATAAACAATAGAGGTTTAAGGGAATTTCTTCCTTGGAAATGAGAGCCATGATTACTCGGGTACAGGGACATGCTTGAAGGTGAGGAGGAGGCATTTTGAATCCAGGCAATTGTTTAATGTTCACCAGGTCTTTCTCCCTGTAACCTTCATTGCACATTTGGGTACAAGTAACTACTTTCCTCTTCTGCCTTACAGCATTTGCCCTGAAAGGATTTGTACCATAACATCAGTAATATTTAGTACACTTACTTGTTTATATGTTTGTCTCTTGTACAGACTAAGGGTCTAGAACTATGCCTAGTGCTCAAAGCTATATTTTGTGATTGACTAAATGAATGTGTACCTGACGGTTGTTGAAATTAAAAAAACAATTTGATACATGTATATGGCCTGATTCACCTCCACATCTCCACAAGATGGAGTAAGGTATAATAGGCTCTCAGTTTGTAATAAAACTATTTAAGTTATTTCTCCATCTTCCTATCAATATTTAAGTCTCAGTGATGCACATGTCGTATTTCAGAAAGCAAATTTAATACTGGTAGTAATTTTTACTAATTATAAAATCACTTTAGACTAGACCAAGCAGACCTGATTTACTTCTTAGTTGCTTTTCATATAAACTATATTTTTGTTTGTAACTCCAAAATATTATAATGAATGTTACTGTCTAATTAAGCCCTAAAAATTCTCTACTAATTGCTGTAGGAATAATCAATGTTTTTGACCTGCAACTTTATAAACAAGAATAAATAATTATATAAAAGCTAATATAATGGTCCAATAGGAATTATTATATATCCTGAAAACAATAATTCCCTCAAAACAGCTGAAACAGACCCTTTTTTTAAAGCTATTTAGGAGGATACAGAGAATGTTTTCTATTTTTCTCTTTATTAGTAAAAGTTATAGGGTAATTTTGTGCTACTACAGTCAGTCAGACTAATGAAACATAATATTTTCAAGATATAATCTTGCAATTAGAGACTAGTTTAATTTCTTTTAAAGCTCATGAACAGAAAAAGCAATTCTTTTAAGAACTTCATCTGGATTTTGGCATACACAGGATTTGCTTATAAAACCCGCATCTCTTACATACTTTGAGATTATCATAGACTTTTATGTCCTTCCAGTATGTGACTGGTATTTCATAATGGGTAAAAGAACTAAAACAAAACACTAAATGTTATTGTAACTTGTTTTCCAAAGTCATAATATATGCAGCAAATGTGGGTTGCTTTACCAAAGTCTTTCTCCTCTTATTTCTCTATTACAGACGCTGGAATTTTCTAGGTATATCTTCCATGTGCTTCTGAACATTGCTGGGTAAGAATATGTTGTCCAGAACTACTTACGATGACGCAGTAGAAAGAAGACACGAGGAGGCTACTGAATGAGGAGCCGCCTTGGAACCACCTACTCCTGGATTCTTGTTACAAAGTATGTGATATATTAATTCTCTTTAGTAATTAAGCCATCTTGAGTTGAATTTCTATTCCTGCAGTGCATCCTAATGGAAACAGTGTTTATAAAACCAGTTTTTAATGTCAATCAAATTTCCTTTTGTTTGTAACTGCTAAATTTACTCTCCTCTGTAACTCCCCCACATCCACTGCCAGTATTTACTTAATGACAGTGAACATAGCTATTTGGATTTTATTGAATAGAATGTAACTTCAGCATCACAACAACAATAAAGTTTTTATGGTATATTTGCATTTATAATGTACTCTCTTACCTCATTTGATCACAGCTCAGCTTCCTTGGCTTAGCTTAGTCAATTCATAAATCAGATGAGACTAAGAAGCTGGATATAGAGGCCTAAGATATTTTCAATTATATGCTTGCAAATAAGAGCAGCACGTTAAGCTTTTAGAGAAATGCAGCAGACCGAATTGATAAGCCACCAAAATAAAGTGTTGTTTTGTACATTTTATTTTAACATAAATTTCTGACCCAAGGGCAAGAATCACATACTTAAATCAATTAATTAATCCCTTTAGAATTTTTTTAAAAAAAATCTAGGTCTTAATTAGCTTTAGTTTCAAATATCAACCTGCAAGTACATCAGAATAACTTCAGGATATCCAGAAAAAACAATGTCCAAAAAGAGGTTTTTAAATGTGGAGCAGGAGCATACGCTAAAAGCTTTAGGTACAGCTTTAGGTCTTGTATGTGAATGGTACTTAAAATTATGAGAATGGACAAGAGCTTTAGAAATTTAGGTGGAGCCCTGGCCGGTGACTCTCGCTTAAAAAAGAAAAAAATATCTTTGGGTGAGGATTAACAACAACAACAAAAACAAAGGTCTTAAAAAAGAAATTTAGGTGGAGTACGAAGAGAAAATGATGGAAGACAACACTGAAAAGGATGGGCAGAGGAGTATGCATTAGGAAAAGAGGCAGAGATAGAGTGAGGAGGAGAATTGGAAGCCGCTGGGAGTCCAGGACGGCTTTTCCAGGAGGTGGCTGTTCTACCCCAGGCCCTACGCAGAAGCCAAGCTAGACAAGAGCTGAAGCTGAAGGCTTCCTGATTACATATACTTGTCATTTGTGAAAGCAATGAAAAAGAAAGATTTAACAGCCAATGTCGGGGACACACTTGAGGAATAGAGATTGGGAGACTTCCCACTTTTGTGCCTTCTAAATCATATACATCCGAATGTATCACCAATTCCAAAAATAAAAAAAATTAAAGATAAATAAATAAAGGCCATTTTATCCTGTTGAATATTTACAATTACAGGGAAAATATTTTAAGACATTGCTGTGGCTGGAAAATATAACTTAGTCCTTTGAAACCATGGTCCCTGTGGCTTGGTCTGTAGGGGAGAGTGGGTGGAGTTTATTAAAGTAACATTAAGTTAGCATAGCATACTAATGAGTGGTGGTATATAATATGATATGGTAAGTCATGAACCATTTAATATGCCAAATGGTTGATTAGTGATAATGGTCAGCTTACATATAAATATCCAAAAGGTATTATCCCTGTGGTACTTAACCCTCCTCTGAGGCTGAAACATGCATGTAATAGGTTAAGCAAACCCTGTTTTCAGGTAAAAAATCCAGAATCCTGTGCTTATCATTCAAAGTGTTCATATTATACATGTCACCTCATTAAATTATCAGTGTAATCAAAATATTCTCTTGGAGAGTTTTGCTGTTTTCTTTTTACAGACATTATTTATTCAAAAGAGATATGGGTGTTAATTATAGAAAAGGTGGTCTAGTTAATATAAATAAATTGAAAAGCTTCAGGTTAAATACAAATTGTTTAGTTCTGAGTATCCTGGGTTTAAAATTTAGCTGGTGTGTAAAATGGTTCTCAGAACTGTATACTGCTATTGAGTTTTCTCTTTTCTATCTGTATGACAGTTTGGGTTAAAAATAGCAAACACTGAGCATGTGCATCCAAAGATATGGCTACGTACACACTGGGGTATATATGTCTTGGTATTCTAAGTGGGTGATTAATGTGAGGTGCCTCAAGGTTTTGGAAACAACTCAGAGAAATGAGAAGCTGCTTTTTGATGTCCGCAGCCATACTGGATAAACTATAATTCAAGCAATTAATGAATTTGGAACAAATAACATCATTTATTTTGTAACAGTGGAAAATTGAACTGGTTGTCCAAGTCAGGTGAATTGCATAGCTGTTGACACACCAAACCAGGTTTGGCAAATAAAATGGATGTTCTGTAATGAATGAAGTTTTCTTTTTAGCTGTAGGTTAAAGTCTCTATAATTTAGATGTATTTGCCATTTCTCAGTAGGAGAAAAAGACTTTTTATTCTCATGGATAACTATGATTATGGGTAGTCCTTCATCTACAAAGTAAACTTTAGTTTCATTCAAATGTGGTGTAATATTTCTATGAAGTGAGAAATTGTATTAGCCATATTTTCCCTTACTATTATAGAAGCACATTAAGGTCCCCATTAGTCATCTTTCTGATTTTTTCTTTCTCATTGTTGACTCATGCCCACTATTCAGATTTCCAACATGTTCTGTAGCTACTGCCCTATTTTTAATCTCTTTTTCTTCTTTGCTCCAAATTCCTTTCTGATTACTCTATATCTGTTGCTAAATTTTAAAAAATGATAACAGCCAACACAATAGCCATCTGGTGTGAATGAATCAAAATTATACTTATTTCTTTTGTGAGATTCTGGTGCAGAATTTTAGTAATTAGTGTATGTGTGCCATGAGATTAAAAAAACATTAAAAATCACTGGCCTATAGGAAGAATTCAACAAGGATTCCCCAAGACAAGTGACACCAAGCTACTCACTGCAAGTTACAATAAGATATTTTGAGTAAGACCAAATTCACATAACTTTGCGAATTGTTATACTTATGACAGTATATTATTATACTTATTCTATTTATTATTTGTTATTAATCTTTTACTGTGCTTAATTTATAAATTTAATATTACCATAGGTATGTATGTATAGGAAAAAATACAGTGTATGTAGGATTTGGTACTACCCATTGTTTCCAGCATCCACTTGAACATGTCTCCCACAGATAACGGGGAAACTACTGAAATGTTTTATTGGAACACAGTCCTGCTCATTCATTTGCATATTGTTTAATGGCTGTTTTTGTGCAACAAGAATAGCAGTGTACTGACAGAAATGGTATAGTATGCAAAGTCTAAAATATTTACCATCTGAAAAAGTTTGCCAACCTCTGTCTTAGAATACATCCAAGAACCACCAGTTAAATGACAATGAGGTATACCTCACACCTGGCAGAATGGCTACCATCAACAAATCAACAAATGCCAAGTGCTGGCTAGAATGTGGAGAAAAGGGAACCTTTACACTGCTGGTAGAAATGCAGATTGGTGCAGCCACTATGGAAAACAGTATGGAATTTCCTCAAAAAATTAAAAATGGAACTGCGATTTGAACCAATGATCCAACTTCTAGGAATATATCCTAAGAAACCTGAAACACCAATCAGAAAGAATATATGCACCCCTATGTTCATAGCAGCTCACTTTACAATAGCTAAGATCTGGAAACAGCTCAAGTGCCCATCAGTAGAAGAGTGGATTAAAAAGCTGTAGTATATTTACACCATGGAATATTATGCAGCTGTAAAAAAAAGAGGGATCTCTTACCCGTTGAGACAGCAGGATTCCCCTAAACAAACGGAGGTGGAGACAGCTAGAAAGGTCTCAGCCCAGAATTTAAATGGCCCAATGGGAGACAGCAAGACCTAGGTGACATGAGGAAACAGGTGACCAAATAGTACTCAGCCAATTAAGGAACGGGAGGAGGGACAAATAAATAGGCTATGTTCCCTGCCCCACGTGTGCTCCTGTACAATGAGTGCCAGCTCTGGAGAGTGGTATTAAAAGTCTCATTTTCGCCATGCTTCTGTTTCCCAGTCTGTCATTTAAAATTCGGACAAGTGAGCCATTTCTCACACAACCAACCAAATATTTTAAAATTCCCCAACTAAAGGGAACAAGTTTCTATATTGAATTGGGCCAACCAGTACCTAGAACAAAGCATGAAAATAACCCAATAGATAATGTCTAAAACTGAAAAAAAAAAGTTGTGTCATAAGCACATTATTTAGATATAGGTGTAAAAAGCTAAAGAGTTGAAAGTGATATCTCTGAGGAATTAGAAACTGTAGAGAAGAAGGTTGGGGGATATCAGGAGATGGCTATTTTTTATAGCAGACTTAAGAGCCATTGACTCTAAGCTATATAATAACTAGAGGCCCTATTCACAAATATTTGTGCACTCGGGGGTTCCTCAGTCCGGCCTGTGCCCTCTCACAGTCCAGCACACCTCAGGGGATAACCACCTGCCAGCTAGGCCCTACCAGGGGACCAGGCATAAGGTGGCAGTCAGACATCCCTCTGGCAGCCCGGGAGCCCTCAGGGGATGTCCGACTGTGGCTTAGGCCTGCTCCCCAAGCCGTAGTCGGACATCCTTAGTGCTGCTGAGGAGGTGGGAGAGGCTCCTGCCACCGCCACTGTGCTCGCAGCCGTCAGCCCGGCTTATGGCTGAGCAGAGCTCCCCCTGTGGGAGGGCACTGACCACCAGGGGGCAGCTCCTGCGTTGAGCGTCTGCCCCCTGGTGGTCAGTGTGTGTCATAGTGACCAGTTGTTCTGCCATTAGGGTCAATTTGCATATTACCCTTTTATTATATAGGATACTTTGATAAAATAAAAAGTAAAATTAAAAATAAAAGAAAGACTTTTTTAGTAGTTCAAAACAAACCAGTTAAAATGCAATTCTCCAGAAGTACAGTGGGGCTTTGACTTATTAGTGTCCTGACTAACGAGTTTTTTGAGATACCAGCTGTCTCTCGGCCAATTTTTTGCATTGAGTTGATAGAGTACTTTGAGTTAACGAGCTCCTTAACGAGCTTGGTCTCGGAATGAATTAAACTCGTAAGTCAAGGCCCCACTGTATTAATTTTTTGATTAAGAGAACATTGATTTTTGAAAGACTTGAATCTCACAGGAAATATGCTTTTGCTCTGTTGAATTCAAGTAACTTCCTTTAAGGACATTAATGAACAATTATTTTAGAGAGTTCAGTTCAGCAAATATGTACTGAGCTCCTAATATGTGATAAGGTCTGAAGATAAGAAGATACAAAACATCTTAAGATGAAAAGGTCTAAAGCAGTGGTTCTCAACCTTGGCTGCACATTAGAATCACCTGGGAATCTTTTTAAAATCCTGATTTCTGGGCCTCATCCTCCGGAAATTCTGTTTCTTTGTTATGAGGTGGGGCCACAACATTAATAACAAAGAAAGAGAATTTCTGGAGGATGAGGCCCAGAAATCAGGATTTTAAAAAGATTCCCAGGTGATTCTAATGTGCAGCCAAGGTTGAGAACCACTGGTCTAAAGCATTAGTCCAAATAAAAATGTGTAAACATTTATTCAAATAGCTGTAGAACTATCATATAAAATATGAGATAATCTTATTCTAAAGGGCATACATATGATCAATGGAAAGAAGTGATAGATAGGAAAATCCTAGCTCAATACTTGTTTTCCCATAATAAGAATTAAACCAAATTTTAAGAGTTACTATAGAGCTGCAATAATCAAATCAATGTAGCATTTACATAGGATAAACATATGGATCAATAGAACAGAACAGAGTCAAGAAATAAACCCACATATGCAAAGTCAATTGATTTTAGACAAAGCCAGAGAGGTAATTTGATGCAAAACAAACAAAATTCTTCACCTATATCTCACACCATAAACAAATATTAAATTCAAATGGATTATAGAACTATATGTAAAAATATATCTATTAAAACTCTGCATCAAAAGATAGGGAAAAACATTAGTGCCTTGATTAGGCTTTTCCATAGATAAGACACCAAAAGCACAAACTACTGGGGAAAAAAAAAGGTAAGTTGGATTTCATCAAAATTAACATCTGTTCTTCAAAAGACACTCCTAAGATAAGCCACAGGCTAGGAGACTATGTAAAAGATGAGAAAAGAACTGATATCTAGAACATATAAATAACTCTTATATTTCAATAAGAAGATAATCTAATTTTTAAATGAGCAAAAGGTTTGAGTAGATACCTCAACAAAAATGTACAAACGGCCAGTAAGCACCAAAAAGTGTTCAGCATCATTAGTTATCTGAGGACTGCAAATTAAAGCCACAATAGAATACCACTGCACACCTACTAGGATGCCTAAAATTAAAAATGATTTATAATCCCAAATGTTGGCAAGTATCAGAGTGGCTGGAACCCTCATATATTTGCTGGTGGGAATGCAAAATACATACCCACTTTAAAAAACAGCACAGTAGTCTCTTATACAGTTAAACACACATTTACCATATGTCCCAGTAACCCCACTCCTAAGTATTTACCCGGTAAATAAAGCATGCTCACACAAAGACATGCACGTGAATGTTTATAGTAAGCATGAAAAACTGTAAATATACAAAATATCCATCAACAAGTGAATGGCTAGACAAATTTTGACACATCTATCCAATGGAATGTTACTCATCAATAAACAGGAATGACATATTCAACAAATGGGTCAATCTTAAAAGTATTGTGTTAGAGGAAGAAGCCAGACACAAAATGCTACATTCTGTATGATTCCATTTATATGGGATTCTAGAAAAAACAAAGCTATCGGGAGAGAAATCAGATCAGTGTTGCCAAGAGTCAGAAGTGAAGGGAGGGACTGATTACAAAGGGGCACAAAGGAATTCCCAGATCTTGCTTTTGATGGTGGTTACACAATTGTATTAATTTGTCCAAACACATCAAACTATACACTTTCAAACGGTGAATTTTACTATATGTAAATTATACTTCAATAAATCTGAATTTAAAAAGTGTTTTTAATAAATAACCATTATTGTACTAGCAATAAAAATGTCAGTGAGGTTCAAATTATTGAGATCATGTGTAAAGCTAATAAAAGTCAACATGTTCTATGTACTAAAGTAATTTTTAAGATAAGGTAGTCTTCTTGCCTTAAGATTTTAAAAGTAACAGGAGGATGTTAGAATGAATAATTATGAAGCAATCAAAATGAACTAACAAGCAAGATAGAGACAGACTCACAGAGAACACTCTGAGAGCTGTGTGTGTTGGGGGTGGGGGTGGAGGAGCATAGGGGACTGGGTGGATGGGGATAGAGGGATTGAGCAAAAAAGAAAAAAGACTCATGGCCATGTACAATAGTGTGGTGACTATTGGGAGGAGGAGGGAGATGGAGGAGGGAATAGGGTGAATAAATGGTGATGAACAGAGACTTGACTTGGGGTGGTGAAAACATATAACAGTGTACCGATGATGTGTTGTGGAACTGTGCACCTGAAACCTGTATAATTTTGTTAAGCAATGTCACCCCAATAAATTCAATAAAAAGAAGTAATCAGGAAGTCAAGGATACAAAAATAACACCTTTGAGCATCTTTTTAAAAAATACATCTTTTTATTGATTTTAGAGAGGAAGAGAGACAGAAACATCAATGATGAGAGAGAATCATGGATCAGCTGCCTCCTGTGTGCACCCCACTGGGGATCAAGCCTGCAGCCAAGGCAAGTGCCCTCCTGACCTGGAATCGAACCGTGACCTGCTGGTTCATAGGTGGACGCTCAACCACTGAACCACACCGGCCAGGTACCTTTTAGTATCTCTTGATTACACAATTAGGATTTTTTTTTCAGCTGTTCAAATTTTTCAAATAGACCATAATAAAAAAAAATTAGAATTTAAGTATTTCTAGAGAAAATTTTTAAATAAACATTCATTCAAATAAATAAAACATGTATATAAAAATAGGGATTTTTGTGCTGTCAACAAGTTGTAAAAATAATACTTTTCTTTCTAACATTTTAAGTCACAATAAGCAATCAACATAAAAACAAAATCTACAAATGAGAGTAAAAGGAGTCTATAAGGATTTTCTGTCAATACTAAGCATGGCTCTAAAGTGTGGTAAGCTTTGCAGTTTTAAGAGGTAAAGGTAGCTGACAAGCTGAACTGATAACCTGTACGGATGCCTGGTATTTCACAGGTGGGCACTGAGGCAGATCTTAGCCTTTAAACCAACTATTCTTCTATCCCTTTCCCTCCTCCAGGCTCCAGTTAACCCAAAGAGGAACATGTGAAACACAGGAAAGTCTTATGAGAAACGCCGCACCCAAGGCCAGGAAGGAACAAATGAAAAAGTGCAAAATCAGGCCAAGCTGGACAGGAGTGCTTACTTCTTCCCTGCTCCAAGGAGAAAGCCTCGGATGGAACAGTGGACTCTGAATATCTTACTGTTGGGGAAACCATATCGAGTGCCAAGGCTGGGGGTCTAACCCATGTAACCTGACTGAAATCCTGGCAGGGCAGGGTAAACTGAGGCAGATCACAGGATATTCTTTGTGGACAAGGAAGAAATGAACCCCCTGCAATAGATTTTAGACATAAATCAGTTACATGAGCAGGTGATCAAAGATGGGGCACACAGACTTTCTCCTTTAGGGAGCATCATGTGGTGGAAATTTAAAATTCTCAGGCTCAAACTAAAAATACTAGATTTGCCCTGGCCTGGTAATGCAGTTGGTTAGAGCATTTTCCTGATACCCCAAGGTAGTGGGTTCCATCCCCAGTTAGAGCACATACAAGAATCAAAAAATGAATGCATAAATAAGTGGAACAAGTTAATGTTTCTCTCTCTCTCTCTCTCTCTCTCTCTCGCTCGCTCTTTCTCTCTCTCTCTCTCTCTCTCATCAATCAATAAATAAAAAACAACAAAACTCCACTAGGTGAATTTGGCAAGCAAAGCCAATTTTGGGTGGAAAGCTGATTGAGGGCAACCTCAGCCAGGATTTGCCACTAGGAAACATATGTTAATGTCTAAACATTGACAAGTGCATGGAAATCCCAGGTCTGTTTATTAATCTGTGGAGATACTCTGGCAAGGGGAACAATAGTTGCCCCCAAAATAAAATAGGTTATGAGTAAACCAAGAGAAGATTGAAGGGTGCAAAGGCTGAAGAGGTAAATTAGAATAGAACTAGGATTAGAGAGTGAAGCCAGAATTTGATGGCATGTCCTGAAATATGGCTTGCAGGCAAGTGGAGGGGTAGTTAAGGAGCTACCTACAGGAACAAGGTCCACCTACTAAAACGGTGCTGTAGCACACCTCAAACATAGGGTTAGCAGTGAAGATGTCAAAAGCTGGAGTTTGTCTTAGAGTTTGGATATCAGAACCAAAGTCTGTTGTTCTTTATCCTTTGATTATTAGCCCCCAGGGTCCTGGGAAACCCAATGAGACACAGGTTAACTTTTATATACCCAGAGCTTTACTATCACCAATTCTGTTTTACCATTTAATATCAAGTGTACTGCACAGACGCAGTTATGTGTTGTAGAATACAAATTAGTTCAAACCTCAATACCCAGAAAGAAGCCAATGATATGGGGGAATGCTACATATGCATTCTTAAAACCACACACAAGACTTATGTTAATAGCAGTACTCTTCATAATAGACTAAAACTGGAAACAACATAAATGTCTATCAATAGAATGGCACATCCTTAAAACAGAATTCTACACAGCAATGAGAATGAGCAAACTACAACTATGCAGTATGAAAGGATAAATTTCACAAACATGTTCAGTAAAGGAAGGCAAAGAATAATAAGTGGGTAATATATGATTCCACTTATATATAATGTTCAGAAACAAAAGTATCCAAAGGTTTTCAAAGTCAGAATTGTGGCAGGAGGAGGAGGACAGTGACTAGAGGCGGCACACCCAGGACTTTTGAGTTTGGACAATATGTAATTCCTGACCTGGATGCTGGTTATACTAGAGAGTTCTCTTTGTGAAAAATTCACAGCACTGTTCACTTATGATGAGGGCACGTTCTGTACATGTGATATACTTTAGAAGTTATCTTTTGAGTTTAGAATTATTTTTTAATACAAAACAAAATCCCAATTTATTGATTTTATAAAGTTTGATTTTCATAAAGAATATTTTATTATTTCAAAATATAAGGGAATGATACTTTTCTATCCATTAATTTTTAATCAATGTAGTTCATGAACATAGTTTTTATTTTTAAAAAGCACTTAGTACAGAAGAGCGTACAATGAAGAGTAGTCCCCACTTTCATCCATTCTTACCCCCAGTCCCAATACTACTCCTGAGAGGCAACCTTGATAATCTTAAGTAACAGAAAAGCATAAACTCATATTCTTTAATTCTACCCTGACTACATAGTATCTCTGAGGTCCGAGCATGAGGCTCCAGTTAACAGTTGTTAATGAAGAATTTTTAAAAACAGAATACTAGTTTTGAAAGTGTTCCAGGGGATTCTAATGCATATCCAAGGTTGATAAAGAGTAAAGCAATTGGAGAAGGAAAAGGCTGGAATACATTTACATTCCTGTTACTATAAAATTTTAAATAAAACCATAATTATATTGTACCTTGCATTCAAAAAGTTCAGGTTCTGCCTAAGTAATTTGTTAAGAAAGACAAATGACTTTATTTAAATACTGAAAATTTTATTTTGATGGTTCTAACTACTAACACTTAACTTTGTGTCTAAAATATTTGCAAAAGGGCTCTAGCCGGTAGCTCGACGGTTAAAGCACCAGCCCACAGATATTTGCAGGAGGAAACTATATTTATTGAAGTGTCTTTTATAGAAAACTGTCTATTCACTAAGAAATGTAAAGTATGTTTGCCATAAGAAGTTGATTTTAACATCCAGATAATTTATTCATAATAACCTCATTGATCTAGCTCTAATGAACTCAATCTATATAAAAAGTCAACACAGATTCTCACAAACTTTGGAACACGACTAAAGAGCATTTCCTCTTTGCAAGTAAAATAAAATGACTAACAGACTAACTTTGAAACAATATGTAGGATTTGATTTGTCACATCACACTACTAAAATAGATTTGGCTTCCCACTAAGGAAAATTTGGCTCACAACTAGCACCCTCCTACCTCTTTTTACCAATGAGATAGTTATAAGAATGATTATACTACTTTTGAAACTTTGCAGAATATATTTCAGCTTTAGCTTTAGTTTCATAAACTTTAGACCCCTGGTCCCCAAATTTCACTACACGCTGAAATCAACCCGCAAATCTAAAACAACAAACAGGCAAACTCACACCTACGTCCACTGTCAAGGATCTTCATTTAATTGGGATGATGCAGTTTGGGGTTCCTGATTGTGAAAGCTTCCAAAGTGATCTTAGTACGCAACGAAGTTTGAGAATGGCTATATTGCATGAAGTTTTTAGTAGTAGAGGTCATGCCTGTCCTTCCCAACTTCTATCACATGTTTTTTTATATTTTTTAAGGATAAGCTATAGATTATACTCTATAATCATAATTAAGACTTTCATACTTTGGATAGAAAGTTAATTCTTTTTTAAAAAATTTAAAATCAACACAGAGCATGCACAGTATTAATGTTTATATGAATATTGTTCCCGGCAGGACCAAGAAGTATGCACAGGTTATATTCCCTTCTCTATGCTACTTCAATGTCAGAAATACTTATACTCTATCAATTTCTCAAAACCATATTACTTTGGATCTACCTAATATCTGGACATTAACATTCCTGCCTAGTTATTTTGTTTTTCCTCAACTTTCTGACCATCTTTCTCATTTTTATTGAAATAAGAAAGCATGTCTATTTAACTAGTCCCAATATTATCCTGCCTGTTACTTACTCTAATTTATCCATTTTTATTCCAGTCTTCCTAGACACAATTGAATTCCTACCTTCATAGGATCTGATTGCTTCTCTTGCCTGACACACAAACGCCATTTGGAGCTTGTACTCATTGAACTTTTGGATCAATTTTAGTTGGTTGTTGAATCCTCTCTTCGTTTTCTTTTTGTTGTTGTTCTGCCTGTTCATTTATTTTGTGTTTTTAAATTCAATTGTTAATAGATACGTTTATTGCATTTTATTGTTCATATTTTTCATCTTTTTTTTTCTTTTCTCCTTCTTCTTCTTAAAGAAAACCCATTAATATTTCATGTAACATTGGTTTGTTGGTTTAGCTTCTTCTTCTCTGGGAAACTAAATGCTGGCTTTGCTGGGTAGCGTAATTTTGGTTGTAGGTCCTTGCTTTTCATCACTGAATATTTCTTGCCCCTCCTGGCCAGAAAAGTTCTTTTGAGAAATCACCTGACAGTCTAATGGGTGTTCCCTTATAGGTAACTAACTGTTTTTCTCTTGCTTTCAAGATTCTCTCTTTGTTTTTAACCTTTTGCATTTTAATTTTGATGTGTCTTGGTGTGGGCCACTTTGGGTTCATCTCATTTGGAACTCCCTGTGCTTCCTGGGCTTGTATGTCTATTTACTTCACCAGGTTAGGGAACTATCCTATCATTATTTTTTTAAATAGGTTTTCAATTTCTTGCTCTCTTTCTGCTTTTCTGGCACCCCCATAATGCGAATGTTGGTACAGCTAAAGTTGTCCCAGAAGTTCCTTACACTCACCTCATTTTTATGGATTCTTTTTGCTGTTCTGATTGGGTGATTTTTTGTTTCCTTGTATTCCAAATCACTGTTTTGATTCTCAGCTTCATCTACTTTACTGTTGATTACCTGTAATTCTTCATTTCACTTAGTGTATCCTTCATTTCTAACTGGCTCTTTTTTATGGTTTTCATATAATTTTTCATGCTGTTGAAGTTCTCTCTAAGTTCATCTACTCTTACCCTAAGTTCATTGAACATCCTATTAGCAAGTTTTGAATTCTGCATCTAGTAGATTGCTTATCTCCACTTTGTTGAGTTCTTTTTCAGTTCTATTCTGTTCTTTCATTTAAGACTTTTCTTTATCTCCTCATTTTGGCACCCTCCCTGTATTTGTTTCCATGTATTAGGTAGACCTGCTACATCTCCTGAGCTTGGTAGAGTGGGCTAATGTAGTACATGTCCTACAGGGGCCAGTGGCACAGACTCTCCATTCACCGGAGCTAGGTCCTCCAGGTGCACACCTTGTATGCACTGTGTACAATCTCCTGTTGTAGTTGAGCCTTGGTTGCTGTTGACACGAAGTTATTTATCTCTAGCTGATCAGCTACAACTGGCTGCAATCATGGTGGACGATCAATTGTGCAGGGGCCCACCCCACAGAGCAGGACTTACTTCAGCAGGGCTCTAGTGCCTACTGAGTCTGCTTGTAGAGGTGGTTGGGTGGTACTTCGACATGTGTATAGCTGTCCACTGGGTGCACTGGCTCTGGAGGCTCCCAGGCTCAGAGTCAGTCACCACCTGTGTTCTGTATGGAGCCATCCGACATGAACTACAAAGCAATCTGAGATAGCTACTATTTGTGCCAGGCTTGGAGGTTTCCAGGAGATGCCAAGCTATGAAGTACGGATGGCTGCCACTAGTGCTGGGCCTGGAGCCACTTAGCAAGAAATACAGGGCATGCTGAGGCCAGTTTTTGCTTGTTTGGGAGATTTTAAAAAAGTGAAGCATAAGCCAAGATAGGCCATTCAGATAGAAAAGCCACTGGACTCAGCTTGAGTTGGCCCAAAAGTTGGTGGGATGAGGTCTCAGGGGCAGGGTAAACAATGACAGCCAGGTTGATGGAGACTCTGATATGGTGCCTGCCTACTGCCTCTGTTGGGGAAGGACTCAGAAAGGGAACAATGGTCTCTGCCAGCACTTCTGTCTGGAGAAAGCTGCCTCTCCAGCTCTCACCCTGATGCCAGATACTTCAGTTCTTCCTTGTATGTCCCTGTTGCCTTTTGAGCTGCTGCCCCAACACTGGCGCACAGAGGGAGTGAGTCTGAATAAGTCTGTGCTTGGGTCCTTTAAGAGAAACTGCCTGGGACTCCAGCAGTCTTCTGTCTTACTCAGGTTTTTCTTCCCGGCACTGGATCCTCCAGGTGGGGGGGCCTGGTGTGTGTCTGGGAACCCTTGGTCCTCAGGGGAAACCTCCACAGCCAAGAGATCCCTCCTGACTTTTATTTGCCATACGTGGGTGTGGAACCACAGTGTTCCATGCCTCCACCCTTCTTAGCAGTCTTGATGCAGCCTGTCCTTCATATCCTTAGTTGTAGGACTTTGGTTTAGCTAGATTTCAGGTGGTTCTGAATGATGGTTGTTCTGTAGTTTAATTGTATTTCTGATGTGGTTGTGGGAGAATGCTAGTACCACATTTACCAATGCCACCATCTTAACTGTTCCTCTGTTTAGTTTTCCTCGTTTTAAAAAAAAATACTTTTTAAAATTTTATTTTAGAGAAACATTGATGTGAGAGAGAAACATTGAGCAGTTGACCCCCACATGCACCTGACCAGGATCAAACCAGCAACCTTTTGGTGCACAGGATAATGCTCCACCAACTGAGCAACACCGGCCAATGCCATCCTTGGTTTGACAAACAAAATCCTCAGCTATTTCTGTGATAAATGTCATTTATCTCTTCATTTATCTTCACATATTTTCATGTATGAAAATGACTTTATTTTTACCTCACATTTTCTAGTTTGCTTGGGTATTGAATTCTAATTTAAAATTCATGTTTCTTCAAAACTGTGATGAAATTGTCCCACTATCCATGCTCCGCTTCCTTATAGAAACCATAATTGCTAATTTGTAGGCTTTCGTTTCTTTTCTTTAGAAGCTTTTTAAGATCTTCTTTATAATCTTGATATTTTGAAATTTCACAAGAATATGTTTCCTTCATTCTATGTAGCATTCAGGAAGACCTTTAAATTTAGAAATTTATGTCTTTCTTCACCTTTCACTATAAATATACCAAATGTATTGCAAGCTTAAGTGCTAAGAACTGTTTTTAGGTTCTAGGATGGTAGTAAAGTACAAAACTAACAAAAATTCTGCACTCATGGGGCTAACATTTTACTGAGAAAAATAAAAAATGAACAAAATAAGAAAAAATAATATATTAGATAGTGATTAGTACTAAGGTTAAAAATTAAAGCAATAAAGTGGAATATAAAATAATGGGTAGGAAGTCATGGAAATTTGGATTGAGTGACCAAGGAAGACATCACACAGAAATGAATTTTGGATAAAGATCTGAAGCAACTAAAACAGCTAAGGTAGCCGTAACCGGTTTGGCTCAGTGGATAGAGTGTCGGCCTGTGGACTGAAAGGTCCCAGGTTCAATTCCAGTCAAGGGCATGTACCTTGGTTGCGAGCACATCCCCAGTAGGGGGTGTGCAGGAGGCAACTGATCGATGTTTCTCTCTCATCAATGTTTCTAACTCTCGATCCCTCTCCCTTCCTCTCTGTAAAACAACAACAACAACAAAAAAAATGGCTAAGGTATGAGGATAAGTATTGTGGGGTAGGGTGAGAGGAGGCCATTCCAGGCAAAGTAAAAACAAAGGTTCTGAGGTCTGAAGGACCAAAGGGAACTGAATGAGGGAGAGTAAAAGGTTATGAGGTTAGATAGGTAATGGGAGCAAGATTTTTTGGGATCGCATAACCCTTGGGACTCTAGCTTTTACTCTGAATGTGATAAGATACCATCCATTAGAAGAACCTGAGCAGAGGGGTGACAAGATCCCATTAATGTTAAACAGGATATTATGACAGTTCTACTGAGAACACATATAGAAGGAAAGCACAGTTAGAAGAAAATAGTAGAAGCCTACTTAATAATATCAGGTAGAGATGATGGTGGCTTGAAAGGAGTGGTGGCAGTAAGGATGGTATGAAGAGGATCAAATTTTATGTATATTTTGGAAATAAAATTAACAAGATAATCTGATGTGGTAGACCTACAGCTTGAAAGAGAGGAGTCAAGGAACAACCCACAGTTACTGGTCTAAAGAAACAAAAGAATGAAGAAATCAATAGTTGAGATGAGGTAGACTGAGAGAGAAGCCAGTTTCTGACAGCACATATCAGGAGTTTGGGTTCCGCCTTATTGAGTTGGAGATGTCTAGTAAACATCTACGTGGGATGTCAAATAGACAAGTAGATGCACAAATCTGAAGAACAGGGAATAAGTCTGGCCTGGAGTTCCGTATTTAGGAGCCATCAGCATATAGATAACATTTTTAATGTATATTTTTTATTATTGATAGTATTACAGATGTCTTCTATGCTGAGACTTGATGAAATCTCCCAGGGAAGACATAGAAAGAAAAGAGGGAAGGCCCAAGGACTGTGCTCTAGGACACTCTATCATCTAGAAGGAACCATGAGACCAACTGGTGTGGCTCACTGAGGTACTGGTTCAATTCATGGTCAGGGCACATGCCCCGGTTGCCGGCTCAATCCCCAGTGAGGGGTGTACAGAAGGCAGCTGATCAATGATTCCCTCTCATCATTGATGTTTCCAACTCTCTCTCCCTCTCCCTTCCTCCCTGAAACCAATAAAAATATACATATCGGTGTCAATTAAAAAAATAAAGGAACCATGAGTAACAACCTGCAGAAGCTATTAAGAAGTACCAAGGAAGTGACATCCAGTTACAGTGGTGTGAAGAGGTCACTGATTGCTTGCCACACAAAAAACCAATTATTAAACTGTACATAATTTTAAAAACAATCATTTCAGGGCTGTGGAGTGATGCAGAAAACAAATTTAAAACATCATTCTTGAAATTAAAGTATAGCTTCAGATAAGAATAGCAGAAGACTGTGGCCTTTGCCTGAGGCTGATCACATCTGCATTACCCTCAGTTTTGTTGGCAAGAACAGTAATCTCTTTGTTTTTAAATTGTGGTAAAATACACATAACATAAAATTTACCAATTTAAGTGTACCAGTTTAAGTGTACAGTTCAGTAGTGTTAAGTGTATTCTCACTGTTGTGCAACCAACTTCTAAAACTCTTCATCTTGCAAACTGAAACCATATACCCATTAAACAACTGTCCGTTTCCCCTCTCCCCCAGCCCTGGCAACCACCATTCTATTTTTTTGTCTCTATGAATGTGACTACTCTAAGAACAGTAGTTTTTATCACCATGGGGCTGGCAGGGAAAAACAACAGTTTTGTTGCCAAAGGGGATGGGCTCCGAGGTGGAGGGCAAAAACTCATGGCATTGCCCTTTAAAAGTGGAAGACTTAACACTTAAAAGTTTGTCAAGTAACAGAGGGAAATATATAAAATAATATCCCAGAATAACATTTTTAAGTTTTCATTGTATAACAAATATATTGAATTAGCTTTAGGTGTCAGCTTTAGTAACACTTATGTAAGACCATATTGACTTTCTGCCTTGCAAGTGTATTACCCTATTGATAAAAAAAAAAAAATACAAGTGAAAATAAAAGTGGTGGACTTAAATGAAAATGAACAGAGAAAATCTGTAGCTCCACTACATCCAAGGTTGTGATCCTAGCTGGGATAAGCAGTAGACAAAATAGAAATTAAATGGGGTATCTTAGAAATAGGAGAGTCATGGAAGGGCTGAGATAAGTTCTCACACAGTCCCTGGCTGACTTGGATACTACAAACATGCACAGGAGAGATTTCAGAGAGCCTGGTGAAAAGTGAAACTAAGAAAGGCTGAGAAATGACTGCAACTTTGAATGACAGCCTCAACCCACATACAAATTATTAAGCAGAAGGTGGAAGCCTTAAGGGCTCAAGATTTTTTTAAGCATAATCTCCACCCAAATCATTGGCTAATACACTATGTAGACAGAGGGACAACCCATAGGAATGTAGGCTAAAAATAAAAAATAAAAACACTAAGCAGAGATATTATTGCTTGCATACTATAGGGAACAAAGAATATAAAACAGAATCCAGATCTGCTATAATGTATTATGTAAAATGTAGTTTTCAAACAAAAAGCACTAGACATACAAATAAACAAGCAGAAAAAAAATCAGTTAATAAGAATGGAGTGGGCCCAGATGGTGAATTTAGCAGATATAGAAGTCAATGTAGCTATTACAAATATGTTCAAAGAGTTAAAGGAAAACATGATGACTATTACCCAATTTGGACATCGTAATAAAAACATAAAAATTATAAAAAATAACCAATGGAAAATTCTAGAATTGAAAAGTACAATAACTAAAGTAAAAAATTCCTCAAGGGATGGTTTGCCAAGACCTCCACTTCACCCTCATGTACACACCATGCATAATAAACACAGAGAAGTGATCAATGTGTTCATAAATGACAGCAATGAGAAAGAATTGATGTCATGGGCCTCAAAGGATAGAGTTTGCATTCTGATGAGAGATTAATGATTTATAGGTCTCAATTGGAAGCTAGAAGAATGCCAACACCACCTGCTGGCCACAAGGTACTTTAGATATGGACAATAGAGCTTGCAAAAAGTACAGGTAAAATTATAAAGTGTGTATATTGGGGGCACCAAAAATATGTAAAATGTTTGCACATATGTAAACATGCACATGAATAATAACTAACTATGACAGGCTGTATTGTCTAAAAATGACTGCATCAATATCTCCCATTACACAATGTTCTTGTAAGGTAATGTTGACACTCCTCTTAAAATTAGGTGTGTCTATAACTACAGCCAAAGTAACACTAGGTGACTTCAAGCTTCTACCTAATCCTTTAGAGATTCTTGCTCTTGGAATTCAGTCACTACACAGTGAGGAAGTGATGAGATCCCATCCAAGAGCCTGGATCAACTGCCAGACTATGACTATGACAGCCTTCAAGATGACTGCAGCCCTGCCAGTGTCTGACTGCAACTGCCTGAGAGACCCCAAGTGAGAACTGCTGAGCTGAGAGCACCCCAACCTCTGAACCGCCCAAGATAACAAAACAATAACTGCTATTTTCAGCCACTAAGCTTTCTGGCAATTTGTGATGCAGCAGTAGATAATCAAAATAACAATAACCAGTGAGCACCTAATCTGTGCCAGGCACTGTGCTGAGCACTCTACCAGTTTCATTTTATTTCAACCATACAACTACTTAATGAATAGGTGTTTTTACCCACTTTTTGTAATGAGCAAAATAAGATTAATAGAGGTTAAATAAGGCCACAATGGTGGTAGAACTGATACTGAAATAAAGATGTCCCACACTCCAAAGTTGGGTTTTTTTTGCATTAAAATTTTTCTATGATAATAAAAACTCATTTATTGAGAGTTTATATGCCAGTTAATTTTTGAAGTATTTCACATATTCTAACTCTTTCAATCCTCACAAATGCCCTATGATATAGGTAATATTATTTTCCTTTTACAGATTAAGAAGTTGAGACAGAGAGCTTAAGTAACTTGCTCCAAGTCAAATAGCTAGTAAGTGGAAGAACCACCATTTAGATGGAAGCAATAAAGCTTTAGAGCCTCCTCTTATTGCCTTTATATTATTCCTTTTTAATTTTAAAAAGGAAGGGAAAGGGAGAGAGAAATAGAAACATCAACAATGAGAGAGAATCATTGATCAACTGCCTCCTGCATGCCCCACACTGGTGATTGAGCCCACAACCTGGGCATATGCCCTGACTGGGAATTGAACCATGATTTCCTGGTCATAGGTCAACACTCACTTACTGAGCCACTTTGGCTGGGCATCTTTATATTATTCTTAAAATTATAGAAAGAGTGCCCACAAAGATGGAGACTAGATTTATCCACCTACCTAAAACAACCCAAAAGAGTGCAAACTAAATTAAACAATGGCTTTTAAGACATTGGACATGAGACAACAAAGGGCAGTGATCCTTGAAAGATTGAAATCAAAGAATGTGAGCTCTAAAAGTGCCAAAGCTTACACCCGGAGAAAGACTCCAAGAGGACCCCTAGCAGAGCCTGGTAGTCGCAGGATCCCTGAGTTGAAGAGATGATGCTGCAAGTCTGAGGAAACCAAATTTCATGGGGCAGAGTACCGCCGAGGAGGAAAAAGCTGACCAGAGAGAGCTCCAGAGATCTACAGAGGGTCCCCTCCTTGCCTACGTACTAATCAGGGCATGCCTGTGAGCACACTACCTGAGTCTTGGGAAAGAAAAGGTTAGAGGGAACTATCTTCAGAACAGGAATAGTTCTTGCTTATAATTCACAACTAAGAAAGTGGTAAACAAAATACCTGTAAATTAGGTTTAATAACAAGTTATAATGAGAAATATCATCAATATTAATATAGTAGATTATGGTATGACAATTCACTGTACTGCAAGCAAGTATGGGTCTAAAACTGTGAGCTTATAAACAGAAAATGCTATACTTACACTGACCAGACAACTCTCAACAGGCTCTTTGGCAGTGAGGTATGACGAAAAGACATTAGTTCTTAAGATAAACTATTCAAATAAGGGTTCTGCCATTTTCTGGCTGAGAAACATTAAATTTGTTGAGCCCAGTTTATTCCTTACAAAACCTAGACAACAGTATATGTCTCAAGATTGTTAAGAGGATTCAATAATCTAAAGCATGTAAATAATTTAGCAGAGTCTCTAGGCTAAGTGATAATTCAATAAACATTCTTGCCTGCAAAAGACTGAAATGGTGCAAATTCAGATGGAATTAAAAGTAAATAAAAACATGAATTTCCTTATTTATTCAATCTTCAGACAGATACACTTGTACATATGTATGAATAAACTGTTGTGTCATGAATAAACATTTTACGACTGGATAAAAACAAAGGAACCGATAGACACTTTCCCCAACAAATTTACTAGTGTAGGAGTCTTCTTCACTTTAGTTAATTATAAGTACTAGAGAGCTCTTACTTTTCTATAAATGAGACCCCAAGGGCCACTTTAAAAACTTGTTCACAAAGTCTACATCCAGTTATAAAAATAATCTATGGTTACAATTCCAAATTACTAAGATGAGTACATACATACAAGCACACAGTATTTAAAAGCATTTGACTTAAAAACTGAAAACCTAGTGGGAAGATAAGGTTTGGGGGACCTACTGAGGTTGGTAAACATCAAAGCTGATATATATATAATACAAAAGTTCATTATATTATTCTTCTGTATATGTGTGTGTGTCTATATCATATCTAATAAAAGAGAAACATGGTAATTAGTGTACGACCGCTACCCTTCCCATTGGCTAATCAGGGTGATATGCAAATTAACTGCAGCCAAGATGGCGGCCGTCAGCCAGGCAGCTGGAAAAAACATGAGGCTTGCTTTCTTTAGTGACAGAGGACTCCAACGTTCCCCGCCTGCTTGCTGGCCTCTGAGCTTGCAGTTTGAAACACAGTAACAAATATAGAAGCTAAACAAAACCCCAGAAACCAGCTTTCAGCGAGTCTGGGATCTCAGAGCTGGAGTTATACATTGTTTTGATTATAAAACCCAAACAAACCAGATACCTGCTTTCAGCAGCAGAGGCCTCAGAGCTGGACCCAGAGCTAAAGCTGGCCCAGAATTAAAAAAAAAAAAAAAAAAAGGAGC
>NW_006293440.1:13673-15294 GCF_000327345.1 Myotis davidii | reverse complement strand
CCCCCAACCCCCATGCCACAGGCCCTGCTCTGTGTGTGACAGGGTAGAGCCATAACCTCCCGATTGGGCCTGCCCTGAGTGTGAGAGTGTCAGCGCCCCAACCCCCTGATCGGCCCTGCTCTGTGGGTGATAGAGGGCGGCGCCACAACCCCCACCCCTCCCATGGGCCCTGCTCTGTGTGTGATGAGGTAGAGCCATTATCTCCCTATTGCCCCTGCCCTGAGTGTGACAGGGGGCGGTGCCCCAACTCCCCTATCGGCGCTACTCTGTGCATGACAGGGGGGAGCTCCCCAACCCCCTGAATGACCCTGCTCTGTGCGTGACAGGGGGCAGCGCCCCAACCCCCTGATTGGCCCTGCTCTGTGCATGACAGGGGGGAGCTCCTCAACCCCCTGATGGGCCCTGCACTGTGCGTGACATGGAGGAGCTCCCCAACCCCCTGAATGACCCTGCTCTGCACGTGACAGGGTACCAAGCCTCAACCCCCCTGATAGGCCCAGCTCTGTGAGTGACAGGGGGCAGCGCCCCAAGCCCCTGATTGGCCCTGCTCTGTGTGTGACAGGGGGTGGCACCACAACCTCCCCATCGACCTGCCTTGAGTGTGACAGGGGGCGGTGCCCCAACCCCCCCAATTGGCCCTACCCTGAGCATGACTGAGGGTGGCATCACAACCTCCCGATCCGCTCTGCTCTGTGCATGACAGGGGGCGGTGCCCCAACTCCCCAATCGGTCCTGCTCTGAGCCCGACCAGGGGCTGCACCTAGGGATTGGGCCTGCCCTCTGCCACCCGGGAACAGGCCTAAGCCAGCAGGGCATTATCTCCTGAGGGGTCCCAGACTGTGAGAGGGGATCCCCCTTCCCCACAGTGCACAAATTTTTATTTTTGTGCACCGGGCCTCTAGTATATATATATAAAAGGCTAAGTGACCGACCGACCATCCGTCTGTCCGTCCAACTGGCCGGTATACTAGTATATGATGCGCACTGGCAATTCAAAGATAAACATTGACTCGCACATATGTGATACATATAAAGCTCTCATAGAATTTCTTAATAGTATTACTCCTTCGGGAATGCCATGTCATAAATTAAAATTGAAAGTAGGTGCAATCATCATGCTACCGAGATATCTTAATAGTAAATGGGGTCTTTGTAATGGTACTAGATTTATTATCAAAAGATTGCAACCTAACATAATTGAAGCTAAAGTATTGACAGGATCTGTGGAAGGAAAGGTTGTTCAGATTCCAAGAACTGATTTGTCCCCATCTGACACTGGCCTCCCATTTAAAGTAATTCCAAGACAGTTTCCCATGATGCCAGCATTTGCAATGACTATTAATAAATCACAAGGACAAACTCTAGACAGAGTAGGAATATTCCTACCTGAACCCATTTTCGGACATGGTCAGTTATATGTTGCTTTCTCTCGAGTTTGAAGAGCGTGTGATGTTAAAATTAAAGTTGTAAATACTTCACCACAAGGAAAATTAGTCAAGCACTCTGAAAGTGTTTTTACTCTTAATGTGGTGTACAGGTTGATATTACAATAAGTTTAATCAATTCAGTCATTGTTTGTACCAATGTTGTTTTTATATCATGTTTTTGTTGTTTCTATGTC
>NW_006293440.1:2365-13618 GCF_000327345.1 Myotis davidii | reverse complement strand
TTTTTGTTGTTTTTATATGTCTTTGTTGTTATACCATGTTATTGTTTCCTTATTAATCAATTTATATATTATTTTTCACCTCTGACACTTTTATTATAAAGGGCAAATAGCAATATTAAAATATTTCTTCTAATTAATTTCCTTTCAATGTGCACAAATGCGTGCACCAGGCCACTAGTGTGTGTGTGTGTGTGTGTGTGTGTGTGTGTGTAAAAGATCTTACATTAAACATTTAAAACAAGGTTATAGGAAGATGACATACATAACTAGAAATTTTTATGACATAATATTCTTGTCTTTCTATAACAATGCATCAGGTCTTGCTTGCAACTGCCAATTACCCCCCAGCTTTTTCTTTTTCTGTTCTACAAAAATTAATCAGAAAATTTCTCTTGACTAACAAATGCTTTTGCCACCCAATTGACTGCAGAATTATAGCTTGGGGTCTAAGTTTAATTCTGAGAAAATCAAGTAATTTGACCTTAAAGGAAAAAATTCCAAATCCATTCATCTATAAAGCCACGAACTTGTACATGATAAAGTTCGCTGGACCTGCGGAAAACACACATATCCACAACTCTGATAATTTTAGGAAGATATTTGTAATAAATTTCAACAGACTGGTAAAGTTAATTCTTGAAACCAAATTGAGCTGTTATCACTTGACATAAACTTACCCAAAAAAATGTTCCTCAGAGGAAAATGGACTTCTATTTGTTTAATATTTTTCCCTTCAAAGAGTAGAAGAGCTAAGGTAACGCAACTCAGCCAAATAAGTTTCCACCTCCCTTTTGTTCTTCTCCTTAAATGTCTTCAGAGCCAGACATTTATCCTCAAATGTCTTCAGAGCCAAGGTAAAAATGGCAGTGATTGCAGGAGGGGAAAGGAGAGGGTCCAGGGATTCATGTCACACTGTTCTCTTAAAAAAAAAAAAAATATATATGCCTCCTGCATGCCCCACACTGGGGATGGAGCTCGCAACCTGTGCACGTACCCTGATTAGGAATCAAACCAAGACCTCCTGGTTCATAGGTTGACACTCAGCCACTGAGCCACACTGGCCGGGAAGACACTGTTCTCTTTAGAGCAGAGGTTGTAAACTTGTTGTTTGGCTTATAAGAGCGTTTGCTTTGACCCAAGAGTGCTTTTTCAGAAATTCACATTAGCTGTTAACTTTTAACAGGAGAGCAGAACAGAATGGAAGAAGGTTAGAAGTGGAATGGTTCTCCCCAGTTCCTGGTGAGTAGTAGGGCTGTTGTAATGATTTCTGCATGCATGCATGGATAAACTTCTTCATTCTACTGTTAAAGAAAATGAGCCCTTAGCATACCTATTAAAGGACACGCATGCAAAATATCTTAGATTCAGAAATTCTTAGTTCCTATTGTGTTTTAAAGTTCAAGTAAACATTCCCCCGCTAACTGGCAGTTACCTAGTTTTGTCCTCATCTTACCCATCCATTCCTATGAAAACTTAATAAAATCTATATCCAGGAGTATAAGTCTAAGTTATTAAACATTTATTTTCAACTTTGATATATTCAGTTTCATGTTCTGCAAAGTGATTCAATCCACCAAAAGCAAAAAACAGAAATTCAGAAAAATATGAAATGTCATTGATGCATTTGTTCACCAAATTCCCTCTGGAACAGCCAGTCTGTTTACATTCTGAGAATAATGCTGAACTATCACTTGACCTAAATCTTTAGACTGTAAAAGGTTTTCTTGAAAGTATTCCTAAATGAAGAAAAAATTAAAGTTAAAATTGAAATTGAAAAAGGATATCCTGGAATAATTTTAAAAGTAGGTAATTAAAATATTAATAAGAAAATAGCATATCCACTGAGAATATTTACTACACCACGTCTAAATAGCTTCTGAGCAGCAAATTAAAGTTGATGGTTTCATCCAACAGATATTTTGCAGATCAAGTAGCTGACAAACTAGCTTAGGTACTTGAAGAGAAATGCAATTAAATGCTGACAACTCAGAAGAGAGTCACTAGGATAGTGAAGAATCTAAAAAACACAAAATAGGAAGAATAGATAAATGTCTGGAGAACAGGAAAAACGTTTGGAGAGGCAAGGGCCAGGCATGATGGCAATCCTCAAATACACATAAGAATCTTGCAAGAACAGTTTTAATAAGTTGCTGAAATGGTAGGCGGCATGGTGTGGTGGAAAACCTGTAGATTGAGTTTGGACCTTGCCAATAAAAGCTATTTCAGATTTTGGATGAGTCACTTAACCTCTCCATTAAATGGGCAATAACAGTATATAAAGATCTTTCAGTTTTAGAATTCTATATAATTTAGTGATCTGAAAAGTTCTTACATTTAAAAGCTCTCAGAAAAAGTTTAGATTCTTTAACTATGATGCATTCACTATTATCGTGGATATCAGGTTTTAATTTCCTTTAAGGTAGTTGAGTTGTAGGAGCTATGTCTCTCTCAGTTCAATTCCTCTTCTGATGGCTTAGTTTGTGCTTTCTTTTTTTTTTAGTTAATACTCACCTAAGAATATGTTTTTCCATTGCTTTTCAGAGAGTAGAAGTGAGAAAGGGGAGGGTTGAGAAAGAGAGAAACATTGATGTGAGAAAGACATATAGACTGATTGCCTCTTGCACGTGCCCCAACTGGGGGAGGAGAGGGAACCCACAACAAGGTATTTGCCCTTGACTAGGAATTGAACCCGAGACCCTTCAGTGTGCAAGCTGGCATTCTAACCACTGAGCACAATGGCCAAGACAGTTTGTGCTTCTTACTACACCTTTTCCTAGACCCAAGTTTGAGACTGTGCTGAGTGGCTTCCATCTTCCACTTCCCTTTGAACAACTGAACAGAGTATTATTTCACTTCCCTCTTGTACTATGCAGTCTCAACTTTCTCCCTTAAGACTCCCAAATACCAAAATATCCCATCCTCTTCAGTTGGGATGAATTCCATGAGCACTTCTAAACTACTATATGTGGTTGTTCTTTTCAGGTATATAACACAGAGATAGTGAAGGCACAAGCAAAGCAGCCCAACAGGCTGATACACATGCTGCATTACCCACCTCTAACTTCCCAACACCAACATTAACTCACCTGCATCTGCACTTCACACATCTCTTTCCTTCTTGGAAATTGTCCCATCCTGTCTTACATTCTCAGAACCTTCACTATAGATTATTCTATCTGTCACCTTTATCTTCTAATTGTCTGCCTTTGCTCAATTGTTTACATGATAATTTACACATGCTAAGCATTACCCATCTTTTTTTTTTTTTTTAATGTGTTTTTTTACAGAGAGGAAGGGAGAGAGGTAGAGAGTTAGAAACATCGATCAGCTGCCTCCTGCACATCTCCTACTGGGGATGTGCCCGCAACCCAGGTACATGCCCTTGACCGGAATCGAACCTTGGACCTTTCTGTCCGCAAGCCGACGCTCTATCCACTGAGCCAAACCGGTTTCGGCGCATTACCCATCTTAAAAACAAACAAGAATGCCTCCCTGGTCCTTTGACTCTTACAGGGGTGGGCAAACTTTTTGACTCGAGGGCCAGGATGGGTTCTTAAACTGGACCGGAGGGCCGGAACAAAAGCATGGATGGAGTGTTAGTGTAAACTAATATAAATTCAAAATAAACATCATTACATAAAAGGGTACGGTCTTTTTATTCAATAGTTTTATTCATTTCAAACGGGCCGGATCCGCCCGAGGGCCATAGTTGGCCCATGGCTGCTAGCATCACTCTCTCCTACCTCTTCAGCCAGACGTCCAGCCTCCTTTCCTGCCTGTCTCTCACCCCGACCACACCGTACCCATTAACCTCTTTACAATTTCTGTAAGCACTGGCTCTGGAATCAAAACGTATGCTGGCTCCTCCAGTTACTCTAGTAAGGGTAGGAAATTACTTCACCTCTGTACCTTAGTTTTCTGGCTTGAAGAGGGAAGATCATCATTTTTAAAGTGAGGATATAGGCTCAATATAAATGTGTTACATAAATAAATCTTCACGGAATTTATACTTTAAGCAACATGCAGCTAAACTTTCAGTTAGTTATAATAAAGTTGTATATAAAAAGTTGGCAGAAATCCAAGCATCTTATCCTTCAATTTCCCTATTACTGCCTGCTGTTTATTTATTTTATCATTCATTAGTACCACCATTAATGCTTAGTAATAATCAAAGATGGTTGGAAACTTAGATCACTGCAAGTAATACTTGGTAAATGTTTGAATTATTATAATATTTTACTTAGGAAGCAAGAAGAATTGTGTTTAAAATTACCTTCTGTAATAATACGTGGATTCTTCTTCTATATGGAAGTTCCCTAAACACTGTTTGCTTTGCCAGGAGTCCAGGAAAACTCCCACCTATATTCCATTGTTATTGAATTCACATTTGTCCTTTAAAACCCACCTTACACATTAGTTTCCTGAGAAGCATTCTCAAGTCACCTTTGTTCCATGCTTCCTCTTCAATCAGTATGCCCTCTGTACCTGGAACACCTTTCTACTGTGACATCTATCACACTGTAATAAAATTCTTCATGTATGTTCTGCTACTAGGCAGTGTATTTCTTCTTGAAGATAAGACAATATCTTATTCATTCTGTATGCAAAGTGCCTCTCTGTGCCCCAAACCAGTGAATATTTATTTGAAACGACCTGGGTGAGGGGAATGCATTTGGAACCTGCTTTGAGGAACACTGGTTTAAGAAACCAAGTCCAATTCTATGAAATTGTTATTCCAATGGGGCATTATTACCTGAAATTAGTTTTACCTATAGGACTTACTTTTTACCATTAATATAAAAAGACAAAATAAAAATTCTCATAGCTCTGATGGACATATTTGCAAACAATGATTTACTAGAGAAAACTAAGGATCCATTGTCATAAACAGCTTAAATTCTACTTCTGACACCATGCAGCACTGAGAAAATTATCAAAAATTACCCACCCCAACATATCTTTCTCCATACTGTAGGAGTAAAATCTAAGATGAGATCATAGAAATTAAAGTGTAAATGAAAAATAACGATGCTACTGAATCCCAGCAGTGATTACCATAGATACAAGTATGGTTGATTATAATTTAAAATTAAACTCTGAGGTCCCACTGATCAAATTAACTCTTCATTGACTAAGAAAATACTCAGGAAGAATGGCAAATCAATAGTTTTCTACATGTGCAACACAGTCTAATTAAAATTTAAACTGACACACCCACAGATAAACATACATATATGATATATATCTACCTCACAGAAATGAAAATGTACTTAAAATGTTTTCATGCTTCTACATTACTAAGGCAAGTAAGCAACTCATACAAATAATATTGGTTATTTGATCACAGCTTTAGTTACATGATATGGTATAAAAATTCTAAAATAAGTAACTCTCTGGTCATAGAGAGAGGTATTTAAATCATTAACGTATTAAAACATGATTAATACTTTAAATTGATTTTTAAACTATAACCATAATAATCACAATAGATGTCAGTTTGAATAGAATCTCATTTGGAGAAGACAAAAGAGACAAATTGCTTGTTCATTGTTTTTTTTTTAAATGACATCAGAGACAGGTATGCCGTGTAATAGAAATCACATATATACTATGTATACTACTACTTGTAACAGCAACCCCTCAAAAAGAAATCTATGTACAGATACAGATATATTATGGTTATAGCACAAAAAATTGAAGAGCAGAACTTTTGTGTAGCTTGAAATCCCAACACTGCCATTAGGTGAGCCAGTTTCTTTACCTCTCAAAGCTACTGCTTTCCCTTCCAAAAATTTGGAATAACACCAATACCATCAGAGAGCTCTTATAATAATTAAATAACATAAATGAAAGTGCTATTTAGAGGACCTGTTTCACAGCTAGAGGTGCCCTTTGGCTATTTTCAAATAAAAGATTTCAACAAAATAGAAACATTTTTTAAAAAGCACTGGTTGAGATTCTCAGTTTGAACAAAGAATGTTAGTTAAAAGAGGAATGAAAATTCCAATAAAGCAATAAGGTTTAGTTAGTATGTGGTTAAAGAACCTAGAAAGTATTCTTTTAAAATATTTTTTTAAATCCCCATACAAACAAAATCTAATTTGTGAAATCCAACCAAAACAACATTTTGGATAATATAACAAACATATTTAAGATTATATAATATTACCATGAAAAAGAATACCAGGATTAAAATTTAATATCAAATAGACTGAATCTGAGATAACATTCCTATATACAATACTAGAGGCCCAAAGAACGAAATCTATGCAAGGGGCTTGGCCCTCACAGCCCTGGCTTCGTCCAAAAGGTCATCCGGAAGGACATCCAGAAGGTCGTTTGGCTGTCTGGTCTAATTAGCATATTATGCTTTTATTATTATAGATACTGTTTTTATGAGTAAAACAGCATGGACTGCTTATCAAGACTAGAATACTACTTATTAAAAGATCATTTAATTGTATTTATACAGGATTTAACAAATATTCTAAAATACTCCAAAAAGGAGGTATGTTTTAATCTCTTGGCATTAACTAGTTTAAAAACCTGAGGCACAGGGAAGTGAATTACTTCAAATTCTGAATCAGACTTTTTATCTCCTGAACAATGATTTTTTTAATGGTAAAAAATGTTATTTCGCTTTTTTTAAACAGGAAGGTATTCTCCAAAGCAATGAAAGAAATTATACAGACTTTTTTAATGAATACAGCTCCATTAAGCAGCCTGCTGGAACATGGTATAAAAAGAACCAGCACACATTGACTTTTTCAAGTGTGGGTGTCCTGGTATTCTTGAGACTGTTCACCCACTCATATGAGTCAGTTTTATATAACATTGTAACGTATAATTTGCCGCCTACTCACAAGCCAACACTTCAGAGATAACATCTCACCATTAGTTATTTAAGGAACATGGTAACTTGGAACTTTTAAAAATATTTTATAAAATTGCAAACAATAAAATTATTACTACGTCAGCAACAAGTACCTTGGCTTCCAAAAAAGCATTCCAATTTGTTTCAGTAAGTTTTAGGGAACATGTTAAGAAAATATGTAAATTGTTTCACTGTACCCAAATACCAAAACTTTATTTAAAAATCTAGATGTTTTAACAGGTATTACTCATTTTTGTACATAGAGAATATCAAGTGATTAGCAATTACATTCTTACTGAGGAATTATTTCCATGGCTACTCAAGATAGTTTAAGGGTTCAAGAAAAGTAGGATCAATTTTGTTTTCTCCACAGTGTAGCAAATATTCCATTTCTGAAGGGTAATAACCACAATAATAAAAGGAATGTCCAGATCTTTATGTTTACGCTAAAATTCTTTCACTTATAGCATTACTAGAAAATAGTGGTTCCATAAGTAGTTTGAAAATCGTTACTATACTGAGACATTTTCTATTAAATTATTTATTACAAGAGGCCCAATGCACGAAATTGTGCAAGAGTAGGCCTTCCTTCCCCCGGCTGCTGGCACCGGCTTTCCTCTAGCACCTAAGACCCGGACTTCCCTCGCAGCCCCAGCTTCGTCCAGAAGGACGACCAGTCTAATTAGCATATTATGCTTTTATTATTATAGACTAGAGACCCGGTGCACAAAATTCATGCGGGGGGGGGGGGGGTTCCTCAGCCCTGCCTGCCCCCTCTTGCAATCCTAACCACTGGCCTGCCTTCCTGATCGCCCCCAACTGCTTGCCTGCCTGCCTGATTGCCCCTAACCACCTCTGCTTCAGCCCCCACCGCAGTGGCTTTGTCCGAAATGACATCCAGAAGGTTGTTCGGCTGTCTGGTCTAATTAGCATATTATGTGTTTATTATTATAGACGATGATATAACTTTAGTGATCTTTCATTAAAAAGGAGTCTCCAAAGGAAGCAAGAAAAGCAGGCAGGAATGAAGGATGCATTTTAAGCATTGAACAGACCATCAAACCTTAGAGGGAAGGAAGTGGAGGGTGGGAGCGGAGGGTAAGAGATCAACCAAAGGACTTGTATGCATGCATATAAACATAACCAATGGACACAGACAATAGCAGGGTGAGGGCATGTGCTGGGGGTTGGAATGCCCAGGAAGAGGTCAATGGGGGGAAAAGAAGACATATGTAATACTTTGAACAATAAAGAATTTAAATTAAAATAAATAAATAAAGTAGCAAATGGATTACAAAAATGAATCTTCACCCTTAGAGACTCATAATATTATGAAGAGAAGCACCAACTTTATATCTGATGGTAAACTAACTTAAAGTAAAAAAATGCAGTAGATGACCTCATGGAACATGAGTCATTCCCACCTTACACAGTCTACTCAAATTAGACATGACCTGTTTAAAGGCCACCGATGTTACACTCAGCGTGGGGTTATCTCAGGATGTTCATAATGCTGCTGTATGACTTTTTTTTCCTAGTCTTGAATCATGACATGTTAGAATCTATAGTAAAACAGAATGCCATGTCAACATTTCACTATAACATGAAGCTACAATATTCACATGAAAGGCCGGGTGGTAAAACAGAAAGAGCACCTGCCTTGGAGTCAAGCAGAAATAGGTCCAAATCTCAACATCTTTTATTAGCTAACTAGAGGCCCTGTGCACAAAATTTGTGTACTGGGCGTGTCCCTCAGCCCAGCCTGCACCCACTCCAATCTGGGACTCCTCGGGGGATGTCTGACTGCGGGTTTAGGCCTGATCCCGCAGTCAGACATCCCTCTCACAATCCGGGACTGCTGGCTCCTAACCACCCGCCTGCCTGTCTGCCTGATTGCCCCTAACCACTCTGCCCACCAACCTGATTGCCCCCTAACCGCACCCCTGCTGGCCTAATTGATGTCTAACTGCTCCCCTGCCAGCATGATCGTCCCCAACTGCCCTCTCCTGCTCACCTGATCATCCCCAAATGCCTTCCCCTGCGGGGCTGAGGGGACTGGGGGACTCCGGCTGGATGAGGTGGGGCTGAGGGGACTGGGGGACTCCGCCTGGATGAGGCTGGATGCTGTGGGGACTGGGTGAGGTGGGGCTGAGGGGACTGGGTGCCACCATCTTGTGGTTGTGGGCGCTGCCATCTTGTGAGGGCATGGCAGTCGATTAGCATATTCCCTCTTTATAGGCTGTGGGTGCTGCCATCTTGTGAGGGTGTGGCAGTCAACTAGCATATTCCTTCTTTATTATATAGCATAGGTCTTATATCTCAGACAAATTATTGTGAGAGTTAAGCAAATGGTAAGCTGTTGGTAAATTAGCTATAAATGAAACTTTATGACCTTTAGATTTTCAATAGGTAAAAGAAAGCTAATAAGTACATACCTCATCCCTCAGAGGGTTGTACCCTAATACATGTAAAGTTTCTAGCACATTTTATGTTCTTTTTAAAATTAAATTTACATTCCGGTTCATTCAATACTCTGAATAGTTATAGATTATTATTGTGGTTATATATAATATAAAATATACCACTAAAATTATTTTAAAGTGTACAATTTCAGTGACATTAGAACCTTCCCATTGTTATGTAACCACTATCCAGCTTCTGAACTTCCTTGTCATCTCAAACTGAAACTGTATGAATTAAAAAGTAACTCCGCATTACCACTCTCCGACCCCCAGCCCCTGGCAATTATTTTACTTTATTATCTCTATGAATTTGACTTATTCTTGGTACCTCATATAAGTGGACTCATAAAATTATTGTTTTGCAGATATATATGTTAAGGTATTTGAGAACAAGCTCTCTAGCATATGTCATCAATTTAGCTCAATGAATTCTTAGCAAAAAAGAAAAAAAAATTCAAACAATCCAATGGCATTATACTTAATAACACAAACTAAAATAAGTGCATGCATATAAACAGTATAAAAAAGGTTATATATGTTCAAAGTATTTGGGCTAGGAAAAAGACATTCATTTACTAATCAATATTATGATGTAAATGGGAAACTAATACTAGTAACCACATAATACCTTTATTTTTAATCCTCACCTAAGGATATGTTTTTTTTATTGATTTTTAGAGACAGAGGGGTTAGAGAGAGAGAGAGAGAGAGAAAGAAACATCAATGTGTGGACATTTTAATGAGTTTCAGTCTTCCTAATCATGAGCATAGTATGTGCTTCCATTTATTTGTATCTTCTTCAATTTCTTTCTTTCAGTGTCTAATAATTTTCCCAGAAGAGGTCTTTCATATCCTTTATTAAATTTATTCCAAGGTATTTTATTTCTTTCATGCAATTGTAAATAGGAGGGTTTTTTTGTTTCCCTTTCTGATAGTTCAATTTTGGTGTATAAACTATGTCGAACAGGAGTGGTGAAAGTGGGCATCCCTGTCTCGTTCCTGTTCTGAGGTGAAATGGTTTTAGTTTTTGCCCATTGAGTATGATTTTGGCTGTAGGTTTATCATATAAGGCTTTTATTATGTTGAGGTATGATCCCTCTATTCCCACTTTGTTGAGAGTTTTTATCAAGAAAGGGTGTTGGACTTTGTCAAATGCTTTTTCTGCATCAATGGATATGATTATATGGTTTTTATGCATCAATTGATAAGACTATGTGGGTTTTTTTATCTCTCAATTTGTTTATGTCATGTATAACGTTTACTGATTTGCAGATGTTGTACTATTCTTGCATCCCCAGGACAAATCCTACTTGGTCATGGTATATGATCTTTCTGACGTACTGCTGGATCTGATTTGCTAGAATTTTGTTCAGGATTTTGGCATCTATCTATGTTCATGAGGGATATTGGCCTGTAATTCTCTTTCTTTGTGTTGTCTTTATCTGGTTTTGGTATTAGGGTAATGTTGGCTTCATAGAATGAACTTGGAAGTGTTGCTTCCTCTTGAGTTTTTTGGAATAGTCTGAGGAGGATAGGCTTTAGTTCTTCTTTTAATGTTCGGTTATAACTCCCCTATGAAGCCACCTGGACCCGGGGTTTTGTTTGCTGGAAGCTTTTTGATGACTGCTTCATTTCTTCTACAGTTATTGGCCTATTGAGATTTTTAGATTCTTCCTGATTGAGTTTTGGAAGCTTGTATTTTTCTAAGAATATGTCCATTTCCTCTAGGATGTCTAGTTTGTTGTAATAGAGTTGTTCATAGTATTTTTTTTTTTAACAATCCTTTGTATTTCTATGGTGTCTGTTGTTATTTCGCCTCTTTCATTTCTGATTTTATTTATTTGGGTCCTCTCTCTTTGCTTCTTGGTGAGCCTGGCTAGAAGTTCATCAATCTTGTTTATTCTTTCGAAGAACCAG
>NW_006293440.1:0-1743 GCF_000327345.1 Myotis davidii | reverse complement strand
TGAAGCTCTGGTTTCCACTTCCATCTTAGCAAGTATGCTGTTAACCATTTTATAGAAGTGATTTCATTTGAAAAAGCATGGGTGTGCAAGGAAAAGATGGTGAAAAATATCATTGGTTTAACTATTGTATGTTAAAGATGAAACTGAGACCAAGAGAGGTTTTAGGGACTTGTTCAAAGTCATCTCGTAAGTAAAGTGTCAAACCAGAGACGAGGCCCTAAATCTCCATGCAGAATTCCTCCCACTAGAGACACTGCCTCTGTGCTAAAGCTTCCACCATCACCACGTGCTTCTAGAAACTTCCACTCCACTTTAATCAGTTCTAATGGGTAGTTTCCTGTCTCACTAGAGATTAAACAGAAATCAAAGCATGGACACAGACACCAGGGGGGTGAGGGCATGAGTGGTGAGGTGGGGGGCAATGGGGGGATAAGGACACATATGTAATACCTTAATCAACCAAGAAAAAAATGCAAAAAATAAAAAATAATTTAAAAATAAAACTAACTGATTTCTGGATATTTATGTTATACCCTACTACTTTACTAAATTCAATTATCAGTTCTAGTAGGGTTTGTGTGTGTGTGTGTGTGTGTGTGTGTGTGTGTGTGTGTGTGTTTGGTGGCATCTTTAGGGATAAGAATATACAATATCATATCATCTGAAAATAATAAGTTTTACTTCTTCCTTTCCTATTCAGATGCTTTTTATTTCTTCTTGTTGTCTGATTGCTGTGACTAGGACTTTCAGTATTATGTTGAATAAGAGTGGAAGCAAACATCTCTGTCTTGTTCTTGATCTTAAGGCAAAAGCCTTCCATTTTTTCCTATTGAAAATTTTTTTCCTATGTTGGCTGTGTGTCATATATGGCTTTTATTATATTGAGGTATTTCTAACCTATCTGATAGTTTTTATCATAAATAGATGCTGGATTTTATTAAATACTTTTCCTGCATCTATTGATATGATCTTGTTCTTTTTATTCTTCATTTTGTTCATGTGGTGTATCACATTATTGATTTGCAAATATTGTACCAACTTTGCATCCCAGAATAAATCCCACTTGATCATGGTATATGATATTTTTAATGTATTTCTTTATCCAACGTGTAAATATTTTGTTGAGGATTGTAGCATCTATGTTCATCAGAGATACTGGCCTACAAATTTCTTTCTTTGTAGTGTCTTTATGAGGTTTAGGAATTAAGATAATTAGCCTCATAAAATGAACTTAAAAATTACTGGCAGAAAGAATGTTGGTGTAGCTATATTAATATAAACAAAATTGAATTTAGGTAAAAAAAACATTAGAGATCCTATGAAAAGAGGAAAACTTCTCTAAAAAGATGTAGCAATTATAAATTTGTTTGCAATTAATAACACAACCTCAAATTATGTAAAGAAAACTCAACAGAATCACAGGGAATTTAACAAATTGAAAAACATAGAAGAGAATTTTAAAAAATGTTTCAGTAATTGGTGGATGAAGAGAACAAAAATGTAAAAGGATATAGAACAATAAAATTAACATTTTATATACTAGGGGCCCGGTGCACAAATTCGTGCACTTGGGTGGGGAGGGGGAGTGTCCCTCAGCCCAGCCTGCCCCCTCTCACATACTGGTAGCCTTCGGGTGTTGACCCCCATCACCCTCCGATCACAGGATCGGCCCCTTGCCCAGGCCTGACGCCTCTACCAGAGGAGTCAGGCCTGGGCAGGGGACCCTCCTCTCCTGCCATCACT
>NW_006293439.1:97691-98836 GCF_000327345.1 Myotis davidii | reverse complement strand
TAATAAATAATAAAATAAAAAAAATAAAAAAAAATAAAAAAGGGGGGCGTTAAAAAATGTCAAGAGTGGTTATCTCTCCATGGTGAGATAATGGCAAATATCTTTTAAATTTTTTACAACATATAAATATTAATAATCACAAAAGACAATGAAGCTCTTTTAATTTTGAGGGAAGTAGAAAAAGGATAAAATCCAGATGATGAAGGAAAGGACTCAGTGGTAGAACCTGCCAAGGTCCCCTTGACTAGTGACCAGGCCTCTGGCCTCTGTAGCCTCCCACGGCCAGACCAGCTGCCATCCTCCCCCACTTGGGGAAAACCAAATCCTTGTTTATTTATTCTTGATGGCCAGACACATGAGAGTGGAGAGCAGCTACAAAACACTTTCTCTGGCCGTAGCCAGTTTGCCTCAGTGGATAGAGAGTTGGCCCGTGGACTGAAGGGTCTTAGGCTTGATTCCCTGTCAAGGGCATGTGCCTCAGTTGCAGGCTGGATCCACGGCCTTGGTTGGGACATGTGTGTCAGGCAACCAATCAATGTGTCTCTCTCACATCGGTGTTTCTCTCTCTCTTATTTTCCCCTCCCTTTTACTCTCTCTAAAAATCAATGAGCCCTAGCTGGTTTGGCTCAGTGGATAGAGTGTCAGCCTGCAGACTGAATGATCCCAGGTTCAATTCTAGTCAAGGGCATATGTCTGGTTTGTGGATTCGATCCCCAGTAGTGGGTGTGCAGGAGACAGCCGGTCAATGATTCTCTTTCATCACTGTTGTTTCTATCTTTCTCTCCCTCTCCCTTCCTCTCTGAAATCAATAAAAATATATTTTTAAAAATATCAATGAAAAAAATATCCCTGGGTAAGGATTAACAAAACAAAACAAAACAAAACAAGACAAAAAAGAAACCCAGCTTCCTCTGGTGCTCTCTCACTCATGGCTTCCACAGAGAGCTTATTCCCCATCCTAAATTCCCATATGGCTGCTAATCTTAGTGCCCATTTTTTAGGTGAAAGGATCTGTGCCTGGTCATTCCTGCAATGAGGAGACAATTCAGACCCTGGTCTCTGTGACTGACAGTCAAGTCCCTGCATTTTCATTTCAACAATCATTTGAAGGAAAAGTCTGTGTTTTTGGTTCTGTTGCTGACATA
>NW_006293439.1:94940-97665 GCF_000327345.1 Myotis davidii | reverse complement strand
CTTCTATAAAACATTAGCAAAGATTCCTTCCCTTCCTTTAAAAAAAAGTTAAAGGGAATGTCTTAGGCCTGGGCATTATGATTTCATATTCCATGTGCAGCAGTTTGGCTCTTGCATATGGTCAATGGTGCAGACAAGCTCAGCACTTCCATAAAATGCAGACTCTGTAAACCTGCAAATGGGCAAGGGGTGATCAAGCCAATGGACTAGCCACTGCATTGAAGTGAAACTAACCACAGGACTCAAATCGTGGTTCTGCTCCTGTGTTGCTTATTATACATAATTATGTAACAAGAAATCTCCATACTTAGTGTCTTAAAACAAAAATTTATTATTATCTCTCAGAGAAGAAAGCAATTGAGACTGGTAGGAGGGGCAGAGGCATGGAATGGGCTGGAGAGACACCCACATGTGGCGTTTTTGTTAATTGGGAGTGATATCTCGGCTGTGGAGGCCTCCTGTGAGGAACAAGGGGTCTCAGCCCCACACCAGCCCCCAAGCCCAGGGTTCCAGAGGTGGGAAGAGAAGTCCCCATAACTTCTGGCTGAAAAAAACCAGTAGGGAATGTGGCTGTGTGACACAAAGGCTGCTGGAGACCAAGGCAGTTTCTCTAAAAGGACTGGCACATGGACTTACTGGGACTCCATCCCTCAGGGCTCCAGTGCAGGAGCAGCAACAGGAAGGGAATCCAGGGACATATGGGGAGGAACTGGATTGTCTGGCATCAGAGCAAGAACTTGGGGGCGGCTTTCTCCTAGACAGGGGTGCTCACAGGAATCATTGCTCTATTCCGAGACCTCCCCTATGGCAGAACTGACTGGCAGCCATCTCTGAGTTTCCATCAGCCTGGCTCACACTGTTTGCTCCACCCTAGTGATTCCCTGAAACCCTGCCACATCCAATTTGCAGCCCCAACCTAAGCTGTTTGCAGCAGCTTTTCCATATGAATGGCCTGTCCTGGCTCAGGCTGCAGACTTTGCTAAAATCTCTCAAACAAGCAGCAGCTGGTTGTCAGCATGCCCTAAACCTATCAATAAGAGGCCTAAGACCCAACACTAACACTAACCTGCCTTGCTTCACAACTTGGCCTCCCCTGGTCATTTCTAAGCCCAATACAAGTAACAGCCTCCTGTCAGGTGACCCCAGAGTCAGCGTAGCTGCTGGACAGCTTCAGACCACAGCAGATTACAACTCTACACATTATTCAGCCTCCCCAGTCACTTGAGCTGGGCACTCTAGGTGTGCCCCTGTGTGATCTATGTGCACAGTCTTGTTGTAGTTGAGCCTTGATTATGTTGGCATCACTGGGAGGGATTGACCCCCAGGCAAATTGGTTGTGAAGATTGGCTGTGACTTCAGCTGAAGAGCTTCTGTGCAGCAGTGGACCCTATGGAGCAGGATTTGCTTAAAGTGAGGCTTTAGTGCTCACTGAGTCTGCCCTTGAATGTGTCACTTGTGGAGATGGTAGGGTTATAATCTGGCATGGTTGAATTTGACCACCAGGTCCACTGGCTCTGGAGTTCTTGGGAGGTGCAAAGTCAGCCTCTGCCAGTGCCCTGCTTGGGGTCACCCAGCATGAGCTACAAAACAATCTGAAGATAGATGCTGCTTGTGTTGAGCTTGGAGGTGCCCAGGAAAGGCCAAGCTGTGAACCCGGGCGGGCTGCCACTAGTTCCAGGCCTAGGACCACTTAGTGAGAGGTAAGGGGCACACTGATGCCAGCTGCTGCTTGTTTGAGAGCTTTTTGGAAAGTCCAAAGCACGAGGCAAGAGAGGCCAGTTGTATGGAAAAGCCACTGGAAATGGCTTGGGTAAGCCTACAAGTAGGGAGGGGCGGAGTCTCAGGGAATCACCAGGGTCAGGTGAAAAGTGTGAGCCAGGTTGATAGAGATTAAGATATGGCATAGCCTGTCAGCTCTGTGGCAGGGAGGGCTCAGCAAAGGAACACTGGCCTCTGCCTGCACTTCTGTCTGTGAATAAGCTGCCTGTCCAGCTCTTGCCCTGATTCCAGGCAAATTAGTTCTTCCCTGAATGTCCCAGGTTCCTTCCAAACTATTGCCCCAGCACTGGAGCTCAGAGGGAGTGAGTCAAAGTAAGTCCATGTCAGGGCCCTTTAAGAGGAACTGCCTAGGACTCCTGTAGTCTTCATATCACTCAGTCACAATTCCCACTGGTTTTTACAGCCAGAAATTGTGGGGACTTCTTTTCCCAGCACTAGAACTCTGGGCTTGGTGACTGGTATGGCACAGGGCCCCTTGTTCCTCAGGGAAACCTCCAAAACCAAGAATCCCTCCTGATTTTCAACCACCACACGTGGGTGTGGGACTAGCTCATTCCATAATTCCACCCTGCACCTCTGCCCCTCCTACTAGTCTTGATGTGCTTCTTTAATTCCCTAATTGTAGGACCTCTGTTCAGCTAGATTTCAGGTGATTCTGAGTGACGGTTGTTCTGTATTTTAGTTGTATATTTTGATGTGGTTGTGGGAGGCAGCGGGTACCACGTATACCTATGCACCATCTTGATCAGAATTTCTGAGTTAACTTTTAATTGCTTGTGAATAGATAGGGAATTTGAACAAGGGAGCAAGGTAAGGAAGTGGAAAGCTAGTTAACTATTAAAAGGAGAAGCCATGGTGGCCTGCATACTCCTGACTGTTGCTCTGAGAGCTAGGAGGTTCAGGTAACTTGTGACCAATCCTGTTCCTTCAGAAACAGAGGAAGAGA
>NW_006293439.1:90888-94105 GCF_000327345.1 Myotis davidii | reverse complement strand
GTATTTCATCGTGTAGATGATGGGTGGGTGGGTGGGTCGTCCCCCTGTGGGGCCATTGATCAGGGGGCCCCATGATTGATTGCTCCACAGAAGGAGGCCCAGGCCACCGGTAAGCGATGCTGTGGCAGGTGTGTGGGGCTGGCCAGTGATCGCCCCGCAGAGGGAGGCCCAGCCAGCCAAGCGATTGCACGCCACGCCTATCACCTGCAGAGGGAGGAGACCGGTGGCGGGGGAGTGGTGGGAGCACTGCACAGATGGCAAGCAGTGTCAGTGGCGGGGGCAGGGCCAGCTATTGGCAGCTGGAGGAAGGAAAGCTCCATAGGCCCTGATCGCTGACAAGGCCTAGGGACCCTACTTGAGGGGTCCTGGATTGTAAGAGGGTGCAGGCCTGGCTCAGGGACATCCCTCCCGCTCCCCATGCACGAATTTCATGCACCGGGCCTCTAGTATATAAACTTGCTTAATTAGACCTGCTTTCTGATTTAGCTACACTTTTTCCAGCCCAGTGAAGCACCCAACTTCTCTTTCAGGTAATTGTCAGCAACACAGCAGTAAACATCAACAGGAAGCACATTATTATTGTAGATCATGCAGGAAGAACAAATGGTAAAATATCTAACTGCAGCAGTGTTTGAGTATATTCTGTGCAGTGAGAAAATCTGAAGTCATTTTCAAGGTCGACCATTTCTTACTTCTTTTCAGTCGGGCCAAGTTTATAAACTTTATAAATTCTGTTTTCCAGCTAATGAAAAGAAAATAGGATTCTACCGAGTCTCCTATCTACCTACTCCAGGACTTCTGTGAGGACCAAATGAGAAGAGACATAGGAATACACTTCACAGACATTTGGTTAAAGTGTAAAATGTTTGCACCTGGTTATAAAGCAAGCTGTGTTCCTGGGCTGAAGAAACTCTAAGGAGGCTAATCACTAGGGAGAGGAAGCTGAGTGTTGCTATGTGACGTCATTACCCAGTGCCCACAACGACTGTTTCTGGGCTGGGCTGGGCTGTGGGCATTTTGCGCCATGGGGTCTCGGCAGCGTTGGCTGCGATTTGGTGAGCTGTTGCTCTGGGGTGGTGATGAGGCCTGTGTCCCACTTGGGGGAAGCCAAGTGTTGCTTTGTGGGTGCAAGGTCTGTGCTGCCGTTTCTTTGTAAATGGCCATTGTGTGTCATGGCAGCTCCTGTGTTGCGCATCTGCCTCCTGGTGGTCAGTGTGCATCATAGTGACCATTCAGATGGTCAGAAGGACACTTAACATATTAGCCTTTTATATAAATAGATTATACTTGTGCCACGTACTGTGCTGGGTACTGGGAAATAGTGATCAGCAGAATAGACAAAGAGCCTGCTTGCAGGGGCTTACAGTCTATGGAGGTATTTATAAAATAACCATCCAAATACACACATAATTAGTAATAATTAGCAATCATAATAAGCTTAATGGAGGAAAATACACAAAATAGTTTTTTTGGGGGGGGGAACGGGTTAGGGAAGGCTTGAAAATTATAATTTGGCTGAGATGTAGTTTAAGTAGGAGTTAATGGGCCAGAGGACTACAGTAGGAAGTGCATTCCTGGAGGAGGAACAGCATGTGCAAAGGCCCTGTAGTTCAGGAATTGAGGAAAAGGCTAGTGAGAAACAATAATGAGAAGTAAGAAGGGAGACAACATGCAGGCCTCTTTGCAAATGGTAGAAACTCAATCCAGACTGGCTCCAGAGGATGGAGGGCTCCCATAATTGAAAAGTCCAGGGGCCTACTGATCTCAGATTCAGCTTAAACTTAACAGGGCCCATTTCTACCCCTGGCTCTCTTCTCCCTTCTCAGCATCTCTCCAGGGCCCTCCTCCAGGTATTCGGGACAGCAGACACAGGAGAGCGAGCCCAGGCAGAGATTGTGTAGCTCCTGCTTCATTGGCTCAGCAGACTATTCTTAGAGCAAATCATCCAGTTAAGAGGGATGAGCTCCCCTGGTTGGTCAGAGTCAGTCACATGCCCACATGTGGTGGGAAGCATGGAGCCAAGGCTGTAAAAGCTGGGAGGCCTCCTGGGTATGGGGTGAGATCAGAGTGCACAGGAAGTGAAGGGAACTCAATAAATGTCCACTGAGAGAGGATTCAGTTTTGTCAAGCGAATTTATCAGTGGGCTTGTGGGCCTTGCTCTTTGCAATGCTGTGTTCCTATAAAGTTGTCTGGCAAAAGAAATGTCTCAAATGAATCCATTTCATGATGTATCACTTAATTTTTTAAAATATTTTATTGATTTTTTTACAGAGAAGAAGGGAGAGGGATAGAGAGTTAGAAACATCAATGAGAGAGAAACATCGATCAGCTGCCTCCTGTACACTCCCCACTGGGTAGGTACCCGCAACCAATGTACATGCCCTTGACTGGAATCGAACCTGGGACCTTTCAGTCTGCAGGTCGACGCTCTATCCACTGAGCCAAACCAGTCAGGGCTATCACTTAATTTTATAATTCAGAAATTGAGATGCTTGTATTTCCCCATTGTAAAATAAGAAGTTGGAGTGTGAGGACTGGCTGCTTCTAGCTAGCTGGAAGCCACCGATGAGTTATTTTATGCCCCTGGTGAAAAATTCAAAACAGAATTGGAAATGCTGTGCGGTATAGGGGTTAGCTTAGTGCAGAAGTCGTGCAGGCAACCTGGATTGAAATTCTTGTCCACTTAGTCACTGGGCAAGTTATTTCACATTGGTGTCTTAACCATTAAAATGGAGATAATATCTACCTCACATTCTTATTATGGTGAATAGATGGTTAGCACTTAAGAGGACCTGGTCTGACACATCGTGTTACATATGTGTTTGCTATGATTATGTTACAAATATAATAAAGGATAAACAGACTTAAATTATAAAGAATTCTGTCAATGGATACCAAAATACAATTCCTTTATAATAAAAGACAGGCAACAAGGCAAACAATACTAACAGCGTTTACTGTATGCTAAAAGCTCTGCAGATAATCCCCACAACCCTATGCAATAAGTGGTACTATCACCTCCATTTTTCAGATGAGGAAAGGGAGGCTCACGGAGGGGAAGTGACTTTGCCCAAGGCCAGTAAAGACTTGAACCCAGACATTTGTCTTTCCAAACATCACACTCAAATTCCTTGAAACCCGCCTCTCACTTTCACAACCGCTCGGGGTCTGCAGCCTGCCGAGGGCCCAAAGACGCAGCCCCCGGTTCCCCAGCTC
>NW_006293439.1:87031-90503 GCF_000327345.1 Myotis davidii | reverse complement strand
GCCTGTGGCTTGGCAGCTCGGAAAACCACCGAGACTCAGCGTTCGCCAGCCCCCAGCCTGACGGAGCCCTAGTTAAATCCGTGCTCGCGGAGATGGCTTTCCACACCCCCTAACGGAGTGCGTTCCGCGCACTCGCACCCGGGGCGCCGCGAGGCCCGGGGGGCTGTTTAATAAGTTCTGCTTTAAGCCTTCCTCCCCCCAGTGGCTACACCCAGGATGGAGGCTGTCCTGACGTTTGCGCAGATTGCGTGTTTAGCTTTTGTAAGGAATGAGATGCGGAATGGGAATTTGGGGTGTGAGGAAGTGTGATTTATAATGTTTAGAAACTTTACGTGCACATAAAAATAATTCACCTACATTATAAACCCCACTAAATTATACTCTTGTCGTCTTCTGCCCCGGATTATACATTATTACACAGTTTTGATTAGAGGAGATGCAATTCTGCTCTATTCTCTTAACGTTTCTTTTGCATAGAACCGGATATGTATTTATTTATTGGTTAACCCTCACTTGAAGATATTTTTTCCGCATTGATTTTTTTAGAGTAGAAGGGAGGGAGGAGGAGGGAGAGAGAAAATCAGTGATGAGAGGATCATCATTGGCTGCCTCCTGCACGCCCCCTGCCACCCAGGACATGTCCTCCGCCGGAATCCAACCTTGACCTCCTGGGTCATGGGTCCACGCTCAGCCACTGAGCCACACAGCAGAGCTGCATAGTCCCAGATTTAAAAAAAAGAAAGAAAAAGGGCTCTAGCCAGTGCTCAATGGTTAATAGTGTCGGTCGCAGGGGCGCTTCTGGTCCAGGGTACTACCTTCGCGGCAGGCTCCATCCCGGGTCCCTGTTGGGGCACTTGTGGGAGGCAACCAATCTATGTGTTTCTCTCTGTCTCTCCTCCCACTTTTCTCTGAAAATGAGTGGAAACAATATATACTCCCCTAAGGTTTAATAACAAAACATTGATTGTATGTGCAGTTACCCAGTTACCCTGTAATGGAACTTTTCCGAATGTCCAGTGTTCCTTCTCCAAAAATCTTGCAGTGACCATTTTGAGCATATAGCTTTTTCTTTCTGTCCTTGGCATAAGTTCCCCAAAGGGGAAATACTGAATTAAAATTATGTGTTTTCTTAGGCACTTGAGATAAATTGTTTTCCAAACAAGGAATATTTACGTAGACATTTTTCAAAATCTGGGTGTCCGATTCCCCAGCTGTAATGCACAGTTGGGTGGGTGTCCAGCCATTTATGTGGGTTGGGAAATAGGCTGTGCAGCCGCTGTTCCAGAGACAGCTGTCTGCTCTCAGTCAGACTGAAGGGGGTAATGGCTGCTGCCTAGAGGCCACGCAGCCTCCAGTAAGTGCTCCTCTCCGAGCGTCACTCCCCATGTTTAAATGGGTCTGCTCGGGACCTGCTGTAGCGGGTTCTGCCGGGGACAAGAGCAAAGTGCCTGGGATCACAGACAGAAGATTATTCCATTTAGGTTTTACAGTTCTAATGTTCTTTAATACTGATAACAAAAAAGGCACATTTTATTTGAGATATGTCACTAATAAAAATAATTATACTTTATGATGCCTTTTCATTTGCAAACTACTTTTATTTTCATCTGTTAATCATTGCAACTCTGAGGTCAGGCCTTATTCAACAGACATTTGTTATTTAACAACTAGAGGCCTGGCTGGCGATGGAAGCGCGAGCGTCTGGCGTGGTAGGGCAGATCCCAGCTGACCGCTGGGCCCTGGGCAGCACCTGGGCCCCTTCGGCCCCAGTGCACCCGACTCTGCCTGAGCCATCAGGCCCCTGCCCAGCTCCCTCAGCGCCTGGGAGCTGGGCAGAGGCCTCCCCTACTTCCCCCCACCCCCTACCACTGCCGCCAGGTGATCGGCTGGGCGATTGGGCCCTGCTCACACCTGCCTTGGCCTGGCACTGCCCGCTCACCTGCTCCACCATCCTGCCACAGTCCGGCTCTAGTCAGGGCCCATAGCGCCTCCGCTCTGTCCTGCTGCCAGCGCCACGTCACTGTCGCCCTCCATGTTCCATGCTGCCCCTGGTGATTAGCGCACATAGGGAGCTGTGGAACTCCCAGTGGAGGGTACAATTTGCATATTAGGTTTTTATTATATAGATTCACTTGTTGAACCTCTACCATGTGCCAGGTGCTGTTCTAGGGATATACAGAAGAGAATAAAATAGTAGAAAAAAAATCTGCTGTTTTGGACATTAAATTCTGGCGGGGGAAGCTGTTTTCACCAAGTGTCTATCGTGTCAGGAAGGGAAAGGCTGAGACCTATGAGGCCAAGTGTAACTAGTTACCGTGGAAGGCAAACTCAAGTCTTCGCATTCCTCCTCTAGCCGTCTTTAGCTGGAAGGCATTTACACAGTGGGTGCTTAGAGCGAAAGCAGCACTTTAATGTGAGCCTTCCTCGTCTGAGATATGGGTGAGTGGTTTTGAAATTGTTACGTCCGAAGCAAGTAGTTTTTCAGTGTGGTTTCATTCATGAGACTTAACAGATGGTCAGATTTTATTCAAAGAGGAATATGGTTTGCTTTTTGAAAGATGCTGAGATTCTCTGAAAAGGGTGTGTTTTCATATGTGTTATAAATCTCACATTCTAAAGGAGATTTAGGAAAATGTAAAAGCGACTATAGTTTATTGGGGAGAAAAATGGGAGTGTTCTCTTTTGTGTGTGTGTATGCCGTATGTGATTCTTTTTTAAAAATTTATTTTTCAATTACTGTAGTCGTAATATTGTGTTACTTTAAGGTGTACACCATAGTGATTAGACATTTATGTACCTTACGAAGTGATCACCCCAGTAAGTCTGGTTCCCACTTGGCACCATACATAGTTATTCCAATATTATTGACTATATTCCCTAAGCTATACTTTATCCCTGTAACTGTTTTAATAATTGGCAATTTGTACATCTTAATCCCTTTCACCTTTTTCACACCCCCCCTTCCCCAAACCTCTTCCTCTCTGGTGACCAACAGTTCTCTATATCTATGAGTTTGTTTTTGTTTATTTTGCTTTTTAGATTCCATATATAAGTGAAATCATCCAGTGTTTGTCTTTCCCTTGAACTTTTTTAATTTTTGGAGGAACCTCCATACTCTTTTTCTCTAGTCTGCACCAATTTACAATCCCACCAACGGTGCACAAAGGTTCCCTTTTCTCCACATCCTTGCCAACACTTGTTTATTGATTTATTCTTTTTAATTTAAATTCTTTATTGTTTAAAGTTTTACATAAGTCTCTTTTCCCCCTCATTGTACTTTCCCCGGTCACTCCCACCCCCCAGCACACGCCCTCACCTCCCTACTGTTTGTCCATTGGTTATGCTTATATGCATGCATACAGGTCCTTTGGTTGATCTCTTTCATGCCCCCCCCCCGTTTCCCCAGCCTTCCTGCTGTAGTTTGACAGTCTGTTTGAGGCAGCTCTGCCTCTGTATCTATTTTTGTTCATAA
>NW_006293439.1:57671-84438 GCF_000327345.1 Myotis davidii | reverse complement strand
GAATTTATTTATTTGGGTCCTCTCTCTTTGTTTCTTGATGAGTTTGGCTAACAGTTTATCAATTTTGTTTATCCTTTCAAAGAACCACGTCTTGGTTTCATTGATTTTTTTGGTATTGTATTTTTAGTCTCTATGTTATTTATTTCTGTTCTAATCTTTATTATTTCCTTCCTTCTACCTAATCTTGGCTCTTCTTGTTCTCTTTCAAGTTCTTGAAGTTGTAGGGTTAAATAGTTTATTATTGATTTTTCTTGTTGTTTTTTTTTGAGGTATGCCTGTAGGCTATGACCTTCCCTCTCAGGGCTGCTTTTGCTGTTTCCCAGAGATTTTGGGTTGTTTTGTGTTCATTTTCATTTGTTTCCCAGAAGTTTTTGATTTCTTTCTTGATCTCATTGGCAACCCATTCATCCTATATAATAAAAGGCGAATATGCAAATCGACCAAACAGTGGAACAGATGGTCACTATGATGCGCACTGACCAACAGGGGCAGACTGTCAATGCAGGAGCTGCCCCCTGTTAGTCAGTGCACTCCCACAGGGGGAGCGCCGCTCAGCCAGAATCCGGGCTCATGGCTGGTGAGTGCAGTGGCAGTGGCAGGAGACTCTCCCATCACCGCGGCAGCACTAAAGAGTGGGCCTAAGCCAGCAGTTGGACATTCCCCTCGTGCTCCCAGACTGCGAGAGGGCGCAGGTCTGGCTGAGGGACCATCCCCCCCCCCGCCCCGTGCACGAATTCTGTGCACCGGGCCTCTAGTTGTTTAATAACATGCTATTTAGCCTCCATGTGTTTGAATGTTTTGGGGTGTTTTTACTGTAGTTGATTTCTAATTTCATTGCACTGTGATCTGAGAAGATGCTTGATATGATTTCTGTCTTCTTAAAAAATATATTTAGTTGCTCCTATGTTGGGTGCATATATGTTTACCAGTGTTATATCCTCTCATTGGATCGATCCCTTTAGTATTATGCAGTGACCTTTGTTGTCTCTTGTGATGGCCTTCATTTTAAAGTCTATTTTTTCAGATATGAGTATTGCTGGCCTTAGGGCTGCATAAGCAAGTGCTGGAAGGCACGCCAAGTTTGGTTGCTGCTTGTTTGGGGTTTGTGGATCTTTCAATGATTTTGGGAAAGTCTACAGCGGGAGCTGAGGCAGGCCGCTTTTGTGGAGGAGCTATGGGAGAGGTTGGGCTGGGCTGGTGATTTGGGTCTGCTTGGGTCTCGTGGAATCACTAGGGGTGGGGGAACGGTGTTAGCCTGGTTAATCGACAGCCTGCACCTGCTGGCTCTGTTGGAGAATTCCAGAAAGGAACAATGGTGCCTGCCAGCACTTTCATCCCAGCTGAGAGCTGCCCCTCCAGCCCCTGCCTTGAAGTTAGTGAATTTAGTTGCTCCCATGTCCCTGGAACTTTTCAAGCTACTGCCCTTGCACTGAAGCTTAGAGTGGGTTTGTGCATGAGTGAGTCTGTGCACTCCCTTTAAGAGAAGTATTTTGCCCTAGCCAGTTTGGCTCAATGGTTAGAGTGTCAGCCCACAGACTGAAAGGTTGTGGGTTTGATTCTGGGCAAGGGCACATACTTCAGTTCAAGGCTCTATCCCCAGCCAGTTCCTGGTCAGGCGCTTACGGGAGGCAAACAGTCGGTGTGTCTCTCTCACATAGATGTCTCTCCCCCTCACTTCTACTCTTTATAAAAATCAATGGAAAAATACACACCAGTGAGGATTAATAGCAACAAAAATGCCTTGGTCTCTAGCAGCCCTTTGTCTTTCTCAGATGCAATCCCCACACTAGTTTTTACAGCCAGATGTTCTGGCAACTCCTCTTATCAGCACTGATGCCCAGTTTGGGGAGCCCAGTGTGGGTCTGGGACCCTTGGTCCTAAGGGGGCCACCTTCACAGCCAACATAGCCCTCTGAATTATTATTTGTTTTTAAGTATATTTTTTATTGATTTCAGAGAGGAAGAGAAAAGGAGAGACAGAAACATCAATGATGAGAGAGAGTCATTGATTGGCTGTCTCCTGCATGACCCCTCCTGGGGATCAAGCCTGCAACCTTGACATGTGCCCTGATTGGGATTCGAGCCATGACCTCTTGGTTCATAGGTCAACTCTCAACCTCTAAGCACACCAGCTGGGCAGCCCTCTGAATTCTTTTTTTTTTTTTTTAAATATATTTCTTTATTGATTTTAGAGAGGAAGGGAGAAGGAGAGATAGAAACACCAATGATGAGAGAGAATTATTGATTGGCTGCCTCCTGCACACCCCCTACTGGGGATTGATCCTGCAACCCAGGCATGTGCCCTTGGCCGGAATCGAACCTGGGACCTATCGGTCCGCAGGCTGACGCTCTATCCACTGAGCCAAGCCGGCTAGGGCGCCCTCTGAATTCTTAATCGCCGCATTGTGGGTTTGGGACCTGCCCATTCTGTATCTCCCCCCCCACTTCTACCATCTCAACGTAGCTTCTGTCTGTCCTCAGTTACAGGAATTCCGTTCAGTTCATCTCCAGGTGGCTCTCAGTGATGGTTCTATAATTCATTTGTAATTCTGATGTAGTTGTGGGAGGAGGCAAGCACAGAGTTTTCCTATGTTGCCATCTTAACCGGAAGTCTGGGAGTGTTTCTTTCCTCTCCCTTTCATACTAAAGCCAATTTGCCAATTTGCCAATTTAGTGAACCTTTTGCTAGCCTCATTCTGGTGATTGTCATGTTTTTAAGGAAAATTTGAAAAAACCCCTGTTTTTAGAAGCTTGGTACAGAGCAGTACTTGAATTTCTAGCTTCAGCCCTTATTTTTGAACAGATGAAATGAATAGTCACAGAAAATGACTATTGGTCACCATTTCCAGTTGGACTCCCTGCCTGTGCCATTTTGAGGGTGGATTAGGTTAGGTTTTGATATGGAAACTTCGTATCTGAAGACTGCAGCCTCAGAGACCACAGTCAGAGTGATGAAGGGCATTTAAACTATCACAGATAAGGCAAGGCTCGGGTGAGGAAATACTTTGGAGAAGGGAATACCCAGAGAAGAGAGCCATCCTGAGAGATGGTGTGGACTGTCCTGTGGCGAAGAAATGTGATGCTTCCTGTCAATTTTCAAGGACAAGGACCAGTGCGGGGGCTGCAGAGGGGAAGCTTGGTGTGCTGAAAGGAAAAATTGGGAATGGACGGCCTGCTCAGTATGTGGGCATCGGTTCTAGGGGCTGTTCAAGCATCTGTGTGTGGCTCTTTGGCAGGAGTCCTGTAATTGGGCTGAACCACCTCTAAGATCTCTTCCTGTCGCTCAGATACTTTTGTTCTAAGTGTTCCAAGTCCTCTTAAAAATGCGGTTATACTTTAAGAAGCTTCATATTTGAAGGTTGGGGGAATGTAAAAAGATGGCCACGTCATGCCTATTACTGTACTTGGTTTGTAGGTAACCAAAATATTGTAAGTTGATTCATAGGTAGCTTCCATTTACCAAGCATATCGTATGTGCGGGGCACTGTGTAAGTGCTGTACAGGAATTAGTTTTACAGGTATCCAGTAAGGTCAGTATTCACAGTTGTGTGGATGAGGGAACTGAGGCTAAAAAAGGCTAAGTCACTTATGCAAAGCACTGTGAGTTAAGGGGAAGTAGTAGCCAAGATGCAAACATACATTTGACCCCAAAGCCTGTATTTACACCTACAGGAGAATGAATTTGTTGTAGTTTCCTTTTCCAGACCTGTACCCTCTGTTCCTAAACACAGAACAGACATATATTGGTTGAGAGGTGGTATTAGAACATACCCAAGATCTCTTCCAACTCTTGACTGTTGGTCATTAAATATTTCTTTCTTTCCTTTATTACAGCCACTCTGCCCTACACTATGCCATTAAGCAAGGGTAAGCAAACTTTTACTGTAGAGGGCCAGATAATAAATATTTTAGCCTATATTCAATGCTACCATTGTATCCATAGACAATTTGTAAACAACGAGTGTGGCTGTATTCTGTTACAGTTTTTTTACAGAAATAATTTTTGGAGGGACCTGATATGGCCTGTGGTTTGCTGATCCTGCTTCACAGCTATTTTCTTCCCTTTTTTTAAAAGAATATATTTTTATTGATTTCAGAGAGGAAGGGAGAGGAAGAGAGAGATAGAAAAATCAGTGATGAAAGGGAATCATTAATTGGCTAACACCCCCTACTTGGGATGGAGCTCACATCCTCCCCAACCAGGAATCAAATTGCGACCTCTTGGTTCATAGGTCGAGCCATGGCTGCCCGGCTGAATGACAAACTTCTTAATGGCCTTGCCCTTGGGCACGCATCAGGTGCAGTTGGTGCAATGAGTAAGCTGCACAAGGCTATGGCCATTTTTGGCATAACCATTGTTCATTCTTTTCTTGGTCATCTTAGAAGCAAGAACCCGAGAGCCCAAAGCTGTTTTCCATGGCAGACACCGGTGGTCCACCTTGGTCTCTTCAGGGCTTTGGTCACTTGTGCATATGTTTCTTTTTGTAATCTGTAGGCTTTAGGTGAATTCATTGTAATGCCCCATATTTTCCCATTTGGAGTCCCTTAAGAGGGCAGTGTGTGTGGGACTATCATTTGCACTAGCCCATTACTGTGTGGTTCCCTGCTTGCAGTTACTGCAAAGGCATGCGCATGGGTAACAAGGAGGCCTGTTCAGGATGGTAACCAGCAAAATTTGGCATATCTGCACCATAGAATACTAGCAGCACTTAAAAGACTATTTTCTAACCTGGATTGTCAAATTTTATTGTTTAATGTAAAAGCAAATTATAGGTAGGTTTGTACAATGCCTTTTTATGTTAGAAATGTATTTTTTACACATATATTTTATGGGGGTCACGTTTGTGAATGTGTGAAAAAGGCCTGATGGTGTCCATACCACACTAAGAAGAACTGGGGAGGCGGGTGGGAAGGAACCTGGGATTGGGGCTGGTGACTGTAGCCTTCACTGTCATATTTCTGTTTGTATTTATATTTTTAATCCTCACCAGAGGATATTTTTTCCATTGATTTCTAAAGGGAGTGGGAGAGAGAGGGAAACTTCCGACATTAGAGAAACACATCGATTGGTGGCCTCCCGTACCGCCCCTACCAGGGTTGGGCAATGGAGGTACATGCCTTTAACCAGAATCAAACCCTTTACTCTTTGGTCCGCTGGCCAATGCTCTAACCACGGAGCAACAGGCTAGGGCTATTTCTGTGTGTTTTTTTACAAGGAGAATGTGTTTGTATATTACTTGTGTAATTAAAGTTTAAGCATAAGATCTGTGTGGCTTCAGCCCTTTCATAATCTCCACCAGCTTTCCCAGAGCCATCCCAAGTAAACAAACAATTGCAGACTGCAGTGGGCATGCTGGGAAGGTGTCCCCATCCCCCATGGCCTACTAGAGTGTTGCATGTACTCAGCCCAGAATGAAGGTAGAAGGGAACTCTAATGGCAATGGGTTAGAACCTCAGCTCCATGACCTTCTGTTTGGGCATGTTGCCTGTCATTTGCAAGGTCACTTCCCTGCAAAGTTGTTATATGGTCAACCTTGTGTTTTGCTAGAGCAGTGGTTCTCAACCTGTGGGTCGCGACCCCTTTGGCGGTCGAACGACCTTTCACAGGGGTCGCCTAAGACCATCCTGCATATCAGATATTTACGATTCATAACAGTAGCAACATTACAGTTATGAAGTAGCAACGAAAATCATTTTATGGTTGGGTCACAACATGAGGAACTGTATTTAAAGGGCTAGAAGGTTGAGAACCACTGTGCTAGAGGAAAATGCAGATAACAGGGTCAGTTTTAGACCTGACGTAGGCATCTGAGAGGCAGCTGCAAGGCCGGGGGAGGTTTTAGGGTAAGCAGATAATACAGGAAAAGCTAGGTAGGCATAGATGTCACTTACTTATTGTTTAAGGATCAATCAGTCCATGTCCTTGCTAATGGCTCTGCCATTTTTCTATGTGTTAATCCAGGAGGAATTTTGTTGTCAGAGAATAAAAGGAGGTTGTCCATAATTGACTTTAAGCAGCAAACAGTAAAACACTGAGCTCTTCAGCTCCACCTTTCTTGTAAGTTTATCATTTATTCCCAGTGGTCATGAAAACTAATTCAACCATGTGGTAACATATTTTCATAAATCTAGAACCCTAAAATCTAAATGGTCTTTTTATTTGTCCATAAATATTTAACAAAAGACTCCATTATGATGAAAACTAATTTTCTTCAGCTGAAGTCATTTTGTTATTAAGAAAATCCATTCAGGTGTGTTTAATGTCATATGGCAGTTGATATATTTTATATCTTTTTAGGCTCTGAGAATTGGAAAACGAAGAAGGTTTTGATGTTTTGTGTGGCGCCAGCTGAATTAGAAACCAAGATGAACATAACCAAAGGAGGCCTGGTGCTGTTTTCAGCAAATTCTAACTCATCATGTATGGAGCTTTCAAAGAAAATTGCTGAGTGAGTTATAATCATACCATTAAAATTTGTATTATGTGATGTTTTCATTTGATAATCAGATTAGCACTGATTGTTAAACTTGATAGCAGATAATCTGCATGTCGTCTGTATATATTAGGGCTAACCTTTTTATAAACTATCATAACACCCTGTACATTCATTCAGCAGACATTGATTGAGTGCCTTGTGGGCACCAGGGATAGTTAGGGCTTCATATAGAATATCTATATAATAAAAGCGTAAGTGATCGTTAAGGTGGAATGACTAGAATGACCAGTCGCTATGATGCACACTGACCACCAGGAGGCAGATGCTCAATGCAGGAGCTACCCCCTGGTGGTCAGTGCACTCTCACAGGGGGAACGCTGCTCAGCCAGAAGCCAGGCTCATGGCTGGTGAGCGCAGCAGCAGTGGCAGGAGTCTCTCCTGCATCCATGGCAGCGCTAAGGAAGGAGAAGCGAGCTGAGCGGTAAGGAGCAGGCAAGGCAGTAAGGAGCGAGGGGTCCCAGACTGGGAGAGGGGTGTCCAACTGCCGGCTCAGGCCCAATCCCCACGGGGACTGGGCCTATGCTGGCAGGCGGACATACCCTGAGGGGTCCCAGACTGCGAGAGGGTGCAAGCCAGGCTGAGGGACCTCCCCTTAGTGCAGAATTTCGTGCACCGGGCCAGTAGTCTATATATCTACACTAATAAAAGAGAAACATGCAAATTGGCTGTCCCTCCGCTATGCCCACCAACCAATCAGAGCGATATGCAAATTAACCCAACAAAGATGGCGGTTAATTTACATACACAGGCACAGAGCATAGCAGGAAGCCAAGCGCTGCAGAAGGGAGCAAAGCGGTGGAGAAGGGAACGGAGCTGAGGCAGCGGACACGGGAGGGAGTGAGGCAGCAGAGACGGGAGGGAACGAGGCAGCGGAGATGGGAGGGAGAAAGGCAGTCTTCTCTGCTTCACTCCAGCCTCAGGAAGCCCTATTCTTGCAGGAATCTTCCTGCAACAGGCCTCTAGTTTGAATATAAAGAACAGTGAAGTGGATACTGTACAAAAATAGTTTATAGATTATAGTTTAACATAATTTTAGTTATTTTAGGTATTGATATTGGGGCTTAACTGAACAGCCAGTCAAAATCCTTCCCTACATTTAGTAGGGTTCCAGACAAGAAGCAAATCAGCAAAATAAACACGATAATTTTAGGTGGTGATAAATGCTATGAAAAAAAAAACAGTGAAAGGAGTGATGGGACAGGCTGTTCTGCTTTTGCTTGGGTGCTCAGGTGCCTTGTAAATGGAGGGGATGATATGTGAATTGAGAACCTGAATGAGTCACTGGGTGAAGGTCTGGGGCAGAGCCCAGCAGGCAGAGGAGCAGCAGATTCAGAGCCCAGTAGTGAGCAGCAGGAGTTGGTGTATCTCGGGAATTTGGGGAGTGTAGAGAGCACGAGGAAATGGTCAGGGAGGCAGGCAGAAAAGACTACGTCACCTGGGTAGGCATGGGGTGGAGGGTGAGGGGTTAGGTAATGGGAGTGACAGTATAAATATTAACTTTAAATTTTATAATGAGAATACCTCTGTTTTATTTTTATTAATTTACGAATCATCCTTAGATAGTAAAGATGTTGAGTCTATTCTATTACCTTTTCAGCTTTTCCTCCCTTTCTCTTCTCTAGGCGGCTGGGGGTGGAAATGGGCAAAGTGCAGGTTTACCAGGAACCTAACCGAGGTGAGCTATCTTTGACATGTGTAACATTGCCTTTTTTACAGAATATGACATACTGCCTCAGTCCTTCATCCTCCAATATTATAACAATTAGACTTAGTGTCCAGTTAGTTCCATGAGCAGGAAGTCATGTAGGCAAGGTGGGCGAGAGTGGTGTTTTAGCCCCTACTAACACCAACAACTAGATGTAGAACCCTGGAGCAAGTCACATCTGAGGGCCTGAATGCCACTTCTTAGATCTCATTTTAATAAAAACTGCATAGATATGTGAACTGACTGGTCAAGTGAATGGAAACATTATTTCAGTTGTTGGTTAAATAAATGTCACCTTAGGCAGGATGAGTAAATCCTGTGTGGCCACATACTAATTGGTTGTTATACTTTACCTCCACATAAGCTGTCATCAGTTAGACTTCATGAAATCTTGTTAAGGAATGCTTTTTGCTGCCCTGGCCGTTGTGGCTCAGTGTTTAGAGCATCGGCCCGCACACCAAAGGGTCAAAGATTCAATGCCCTGGTCAAGGGCATGTACCTGTGATGCAGGTTCAGTTCTCACCCTGGTGGGGATGCGTGCAGGAGGCAACCAATCGATGTGTCTCTCTCATATTGATGTTTCCCTCTCTCTATCTCCACCCCCCCAGCCCTCTCCCTCTCTCTCTCTCTTTTTCTCTCTCTCTCCCACCCTTCCACTTGCTCTAAAAATCAGTGGAAAAATATCCTTGTGTGAGGATTAATAATAACAACAAAAAGAAATGCTTTTTGCTAATTGATTTATGCTATTGCATAAACATCTCAAGTTGTAAAAAGCATCTATTTTCTGTATTCTAGCAGGGGCGATGGGCAGCTTGCATGGGCTTGAGAGTCAGACAGCTTATCCTTGGCAATTTATATAACTTTTCTAAACTGCAAGTGATTAGGCGTGTTTGAGGACTAAATGGGATAATTGTTTGCCGAACACAGTTCTTTGCATAGAGCAGGTACTCAGTAAATATTAGTTCCCTCTTCTTTTCCACTGTAGTATTTGGTCAAATATTTACATATTATGGATCTTAAAACAGACGTTGATGAAAAGGCACAAATTTTCTCTTCCCCATTTATTTCTCCATTACTGCCTCCTCTTTCCACTCTTCCAAGTTGCCTCATGTGGCTTCAATAGGTAAAAAATGTAAGTGAAGAAAATATGCAGGGAAAATTTGGAGAAGATAATGCTGCTAAAGGGAAGAATGTCCTTTGTCTAGTTTGGAAGGAGGGTCCAGGGGAGAGCTAGTGGTGGAAGACTCAGGAGGAGGTTGGCCCACCCTCCAGCTTCACAAAAGAGGGGAGAGAGAATACTTGGTGTTTGTTGGGAAGGCAGGTGGGAATAGCATTTATGGACTCCTTCCTATTACTAGGTTTTGAAGAACTGAGTTCAGGGATGATGTTAGGTAGGAAGGCTCAGAAGTATCAGGGGCAGTATTTGGTTCCAGGTCTCTCTGGCTCTAAAGCTCATTTTTTCCAATGGTACCACGCTCCCTTTTAAAGTATATTCTGTTTTTTGCCAACATTTTAAATGAAAATGTTCAGACATATAAAAAATTTGAAAGAATAGCACCTAGATTCTACCACCTAGATTCACATTTCACATTTTGCTGTGTGAATGTGAATGTGTAGAAGTAAGTTGCAGACATCAAGACACTTAACCTCAGTACTTGGGCATGCATCTGCGAAGAGTAAGGACTTTATCTCTAGTCATCTAAAGTCTAGTCTATTTTCAAGATTCCCTACTTGACCTAAAGAGCCTTTTATAGCTGTGTTTTGTTTTATTTTTCAAACTGGGATTCATGGTTTAAGCACTGTGTTTTTAATATCTCTTTAGTTTCTTCTAGTCTGCATCAATTCCTCACCTTTTCTTTTTTCTTCCTATGACATCGACTTTTTGAAGAGGCTGTTTTGTTCTGTTCTGGGTTTGTCTAATTGTTTTCTTCTGGCTGATCACAAATTTTTTGAAAGTAGAGTATTGGACCTTATTTATTGTTATTATTATAACATTTTGTTCCTAGTAAGTTCTTCCTTGTTGTGGTTAAGTGAATGAGTATATAATCCTATATAATAAAAGGCTAATATGCAAATCGACCGAACAGCAGAACAACCGATTCCTATGACGTGCATGGACCACCAGGGGGCAGACGCTCAACCCATGCGCTGGCCCCTGGTGGTCAGTGCACTCCCACAGTGGGAGAGCCGCTCATCCAGAAGCTGGGCTCACGGCTGGCGAGCGCAGTGGTGGTGGCGGGAACCTCTCCCACCTCTGCAGCAGCCCTAAGGATGTCTGACTGATGGCTTAGGCCTGCTCCTTGTGGATTCAGCCATCAGTCGGACATCCCCCGCAGGCTCCCAGACTGCGAGAGGGCACAGGCCGGGCTGAGGGAACCCCCATCCGAGTGCACGAATTTATTGCACTGGGCCTCTAGTTTCCTATAAAGATACTGTGCTCAGAGTGGTACAGCGCTTTCTGCTTATAATACAGGAAGTGGGAGGGTAGGTTTACTGGTTTCAAGTCAGAAATGTAATTATGTTTAAAAAGTGTAGCTAATGGCAGTATACTTATTATGGTTTTGTAGCATCTAAAACTAATCTCTTTTATAACAGTTTTAATTTCCATATTTTGTAACATTGGAAAATGTTGAAATTTTTTGTGTATTTTCAAAAACATAAATTGTATATCTTCTTCATCCCTCCCTCTTTATTTCCTTTTCTTCCAGAAACAAGAGTACAAATTCAAGAGTCCGTGAGGGGAAAAGATGTTTTCATCATTCAAACTGTTTCAAAGTAAGTACTACCCCAACAGAAGCATTGTTGTTTTCTGTTTGGGCGTGAATGTTCAGAATAAGAGTTGGTTAGACAGGAAAAATTAAGATAATTTTAAAACTGGTATTTTACTCCACTTTTTTTTCTGACTTAACTGCTGCCTTTATGTGTAACCAAGTACAGTAGTCCTACAGTTATCCAGGGGGTACATTCCAAGACCCCCAGTGGATGCCTAAAACTGAGTCCTATATATACTCTGTTCTTCCTATGCATACATACATATCTATGATAAAGTTTAGTTTATAAATTAGGTACAGTAAGATATTAACAACAATAATACAATAGAGCAATTATAATCATCCTATATAATAAAAGGCTAATATGCAAATTGACCGAACAGCAGAATGGTTACTGTGATGCACATTGACTACCAGAGGGCAGATGCTCAATGCAGGAGCTGCCCCCTGGTGGGCAGTGAGCTTCCACAGGGGGAGCATTGCTCAGCCAGAAGCCAGGCTCACGGCTGGCGAGTACAGTGGTGGTGGCAGGAGCCTCTCCCACCTCTGCAGCAGTCGGACATCCCCCGAGGCTCCCAGACTGGGAGAGGGCGCAGGCTGGACTGAGGGACCCCCTCGCCCTCCGAGTGCACAAATTTCATGCACCAGGCCTCTAGTACTATAATAAAAGTTATGGTAATGTGTTATCTCTCTCTGTCTCTGGTAACTGATTTGATAACCAAGACAGCTTACTGAGTGACTACCAGGCAGATGTCATATGCAGCATATGGGATAATTAATGTCCCAGGTGGGATGGAGCTGGATAGCTACGCAAAATGGCACACAATTTAAAACTCATAAATTGTTTATTCCTGGAATTTTCCATTTAGTATTTTCCTACCATGGTTGACTGAGGGTAACAAACCACAGAAAGAGACACTGAGAATGGGGGCCGTGGGGCTACTGCAGTGGAGTAGAGCAGGGGTGGGGACTGTCTGTCCCTCGGGCCATATAAGACCCGTAAAATCATTTGGTCTGGCCCTGCCAAGGCACCTGCAGGTGGGACTCAAAATTCAATAAATCTAGGAGTTTTGTTCATAGCAACATACATTTATATTAAGCAAATGATGTTATAAATATCCAAATGGCCCTGGGCAGAAAAAGGTTCTCCAGCCCTAGAGTAGAGGCTCTGAAGGATAATAGAACCTCCTCACCCTCCAGCAGCGGGTGGGGAAATGAGAGCACAGAACAGTTTCTGTTGCTCTGGCTCCTGGCTGTTTTCAGTACTTTCATCTACCCAGAGACAAGTGTGAGTTGACTTGTATAAATGCACAGAGATTGGCTATGTTTCCCAAGAGGCACTGAGGGCTAAATTGGACTTAGAATTCGGGGCTTCACAAGGGTGACTCCTGTAATTCTCGAATTCAAGTCCTGTTTATTTTCTTTTACTTATTTTTAACACTTATTCTCTTCCTGCCTTTTATCAGTTTCTTGGTCCTCTAGCCACAGCCATCTCCTTCATTTTCTCTCTGTCTCATTTTGCATTGTTCTGAACTGTGCGGTAGGCTTGTATTAATTCAGCTCTTTTTACTCTTGCCCAGGTTGCAGAAAGCTGGACATCATGGTCTTTATAAAGTCCTGTGAAATAGTTAACATTGAGATTTGTATTGTCAGATACAGCTTATCCTTTATTTTAATACAGACTAGAACGTTTTTAAATTAAGAAAATTTTGTGTGTTAACTTTTCAAACAAGTTCATTATTTAAGTTTAGTGATGGAAAGCTTTGTACCAGCTCACAGAAAAATGGTGCTCCTGGGAGCATAGTTTGGGAACCTCGCTGTAACTTTACACTCACTGTTGATTTCTCTACTCTTACCCTTTCACGTAGAACACTCTTCTAAAAGTCCACTTAACTGCAGATGTCAGGCTTGTTGTTAGATATTAGCAGAACACCTGCTCGCCCAAAGGATATGTTTCTACTCGTTTCTTTTTAACAAATATTTATTGAAGATGCTACTAGTCACTGTTACAGGTGAGATGCGTTAAGACTAAAACAGGTAAAGATCCTCATTCTCATGGAGTATACAGGGTGAGGCAAAAGTAGGTTCACAGTTGTTCCTGTGGAAAATGATACAGTCATTAGTGGATAAACTTTGTTTCATGTACACACAACTGTAGACCTACTTTTGCCTCACCCTGTATATTCTACGACTTGCAAGTTACATAATAAGTAAGTAGATTATTTATTTTGTCAGAAGACGATGAGTGCTATGGGGAAAAACACCAAAATAGCATGGCACGGAATTGGGAGTCATGGTGGTGAGGGCATAGAAAGGGCTTGCAGGGTAGGCCTTATTAAAAATTGACATTTGCCCAGCCAGTGTGGCTCAGTGGTTGAGCATTGCCCTATGAACTAGGAGATCATGCTTTGATTTGCAGTCAGGGCACATGTCTGGGTTTCAGGCCCGATCCCCAGTGGGGTGTAGAGGAGGCAGCGATTGATGATTCTCTCTCATCATTGATGTTTCTGTCTCTCTTCCTTCCCCTTCCTCTCTGAAATCAATAAAAATATATTTTTAAAAATTGACATTTGGCAAGAACTGGAAGAAGGTGAGGAAGTTAATTAGGTGGCTAGCTGGGGAGGAGAGCCGGGTGCACTTAGAAGGTGAAGGCCGTCAGTGGGAATCAGCATTGACAAGGTGTGGAGTGCGGCCAGCCTGAGAGGGGCATGGAGTAGGAGTGCACAGCAGAGAAATGGGTGAGGAGCACATCATGAAGGGGCCAGGGAGCCATTATAGGGACGTGGGCACAATTGGAAGCCTTTCTGGGTGTTGAGCAGAGTGGTGCATGATCTGACTCTGTCATGTCTAGATGGATTTGTGGGGAATGGACTGCAGAGGGACTGTGGGGTTAGGAGACCTGTGTAGCCGGCTGTCAGAGTCCCCGCTGAGGAGGGAGCGTGGCAAGGCCCAGTGCAGCAGTGGAGTGGTGGGGTGCTTTCTGGATAGGGGAGCTGTTGATGCCACTGAGGCTTTTGTCCTGTGTAAACTAGAGGAATAATGTTGCCATCAATTGCGTTCGCAAAGGGTTTTATGATGAAGCAGGCTTTGGGGGCAAAGAGCAGCTTAGTTTGGGGTATGTTAAGTTTTGAGATGTCTTAACAGACATTCAAGTGGAATCGTCAAGTAGCAGTTGGAGTTGAGAAGCTTGGACTGGGTCTGTACATTTGAGAGTCTTCAGTATTTACAAAGCTGTGAAATTGGATGAAAAGCCCAAAGGATGAGGGGAGAGTAGGAGAAGAGGACAAATGAATGAGCATGAGGGTCAGAAGTTAAGGAGAAGAGAAATCAGCAAAAGAAACCAAGTAGTGTAGGAGGAGAACAGGGAGTCCTAGAAGCCAAGTGAGTCCAGAGAAGCAGGGAGAGGGGGAAGCAGCTGTGTGATGCTGCTGGTGGGTCCGGTGAGAGAAGGACTGAGCATTGACGTGGTGATTTACTAGCCACGTGGGGGTCATTGATGACTTGGATTAGAATATGTTTGGGAGAGAATGAGAGTAGATGAATGAGATAGCGAGTGTCCACAACTCTTGAGACCTAATGCACAGGGGAGCAAGGAACGGGGTAGAGGGGAACGTGGTCATGAGTCCTTGTTTTTAATGGAAGAAATAATACTGTTTACAGGACAGGCTGATGGTATGAGCTTGTGAGTGTAACAAATTGATGACGGAGGCAGAAGAGAGAGAATTGCTGGTGTAGGCAAGAGAGGGTGGGGATTATTGTAACTTGGAGGGCTGATTTTAGAGTAAATGTGGTGTGGAAAATTCGTCTCTCACTGATGGCTGAAGGCAGGCGGACTTCTTGGGTATAAATGCACATGGTGGTGGGAGCCCCTGGCAGCTCTTTTCTCAGTGAAAAAGGAAGTAGGATCATTGGCTGAGAGGGGATGTGGGGGGAGCTGGGGGAGGAGAGAGGAGTTATTGGTTTATTTCTATCTCCCTTGAGCCTTAAGCCTTGGTAGTGGCATGGAGAGCACATTGCTAGTACTTTGTTTGGACAGGAAGATATTTTCCTCTGTCTTACGTTCCTTGCTGGGATCTGTCTTTTGGGTTACAGGGATGTGAACACCACCATCATGGAGCTCCTGATCATGGTATATGCGTGTAAGACCTCTTGTGCCAAAAGCATTATTGGTGTGATCCCCTACTTCCCTTACAGCAAGCAGTGCAAGATGAGAAAAAGAGGCTCCATTGTTTCCAAATTGCTGGCTTCAATGATGTGTAAAGCTGGTAAGAATGGCAGATATTTGATAATTAATTGGGATCCTGAGAGTTTTATTTTTACCTTAGAAATTGTAAAGCATTTTTAAGACTATATTGGAATGCTAAACAGAGTAAAAAAAGTGATACAGTTTTAATTTCATTTATTTTTAAAGTTTTTTTTATGATTTTTGTTTTGTTTTGTTAGAGAAGGGAGAGGGAGAGAGAGAAAAACACACACATAGATGTGAGAAACATCAGTCACTGTCCCCTCCCGGGAACCCAGCCTGCTACCCAGGCTTATGCCTCCACAGGGAGTCGAACCAGCAACCTTTCAGTGCACGAGACAGTGCCCAGCCACTAGCTACACTGGCCAGGGCTGATATAACTTTGGAAGTTAACTAATTGATGAGAAAACAGTACAGAGAATTCTTTGCTGTTTCCAAGTCCCCAAAACACAAAGGTAACGAGAACAATTTATTTTTTCCTAAATTCTTTGTTTAAAAATTATATTGAACTCTGCTGCGGTGGCTCAGTGGTTGCGTGTCGACCAAGAACCAGAAAGTGAAGGTTCATTTCCCAGTCAGGGCACATGCCCAGGTTGCTGGCTCGTTCCCAATAGGGGGCGTTCAGGAGGCAGCCGATCGATGATTCTCTCTTATCATTGATGTTTCTATCTCTCTCTCCCTCTCCCTTCCTCTCTGAAATAAAAAAAAATGTACAGTCTTTCCCTCTTGAGTAGGGAAAAACCCAGTTCTCTAATTCTCTTCCTCCTGTGTGACTCCTTTACTGCTCACACGGAGCAAACACTTCACTTCTGACACTTTTGGTCACTAACTGTGTACTTTTCCCCTAAACCTAGCAATTCTCCATGACATCAGCTAGGAGCCCCACAATTTAACTAAATTCTGACATTATCTACCTGGAGATACTGTCTGATCCCACAGATTAAGGGCTCAGCCTCACAAAACTGGCCCACCCCTTGCAGATGCCAGTTGCTAGTTGAGGTTGTTACCTGTGCTTCACACCAATTGGCTATAAAACTGAGGTTTCCCCCATCCTCTTCTCAGATTCCATTAATTTCTTAGAGCAGCTCAGGGAATTTAAGAAAGCAGTTTACGTACTGTTTACCAGCTTATTATAAAAAGTTAAGGATACAGATGACCATACAGATGGGAAAGGTGTGTAGGGCATGGTATGTGGGACTCAGGGGCATGGAGCTTCGATGCCCTCAGGGTTTGCCACACTGCCCAGCGCCTCCACCTGTTCACCAACTTGGAAAGTCTCCGCTACCTGTGCTATTGGGATTTCATGGAGCTTCCCCATAGGCACAATCAACCATTAACTCCACTTGTAACTCCTCTTCCCTCTCTGGAGAGGTGGGGGCGGGGCTGAAAATCCCCAGTTTCTAATCCTGGCTGGTCTTTCCCGTGACCAGCGCCCCATCCAGGAGCCATCCAGGGCTCACCCCGAGTCACCTCATTAGAACAACAGAGGCTCCTAGCTCTTTTCACTTAGCAACTCACAAGGGGTTAGGAGTTGGGTGCCAGAAACCAGGGACAGACCAGTTTTTATTTATCCTGTTATCTCCCAATCTCATACTAAAATATCTGATATAAAGATGCTGAATTTGTTTTGATGAGAGCATTTTTTAATCATAATTTATCACATATAGTATCCTATTTTATATTGTACTTATTTCATACAGTGCAACTTATTTTATATAGTACTAATTTCATACAGTACAGTTCAACACATAAACTAGTTATGTGCTTGTGTCTGCTTTATTTTCAAAGGTCTGACTCATCTTATTACTATGGATTTACACCAAAAGGAAATTCAGGGCTTCTTCAATATTCCTGTTGATAATTTAAGAGCTTCTCCCTTCTTATTACAGTATATTCAAGAAGAGGTAAGCTAGCTCAAACTATTTTATTTTAATGTTCTTTTTAAAGTTGAAAGACATTTCCATGTCCTTGGGTTGTCCATAAAGGATTAAAACTTGATATATTCTGCTTAAAGTACTATTTACTTTAGAAATGTAACTCACCATGCTTTAAAATTCTTAATCTTTAACATATTTCTTTTGCTAAGTTCTTAAGATTGCTTTTTCTTCTTTTGGACCTCAGCTACCTAGGATTGGACTACACATGATTATGATAACTCAGTCTCATCATTGTCCACGTGTGGTCCAGGCCCTCTTTTATGTATCCATCTTTCTACCTTCTCTCTCTGTCTAGTTACAGTAGTCACCATCCATGACACTACCACCCAGCAAGTAAATTAAAATCATCATAACAACTTAGAATCATCTCATGAGTCCTTCTCTGTGCCTCCCCCACTGAGGAAACCATCATCCTGAATCTTGATTCATCTTTCTCCCAATTTCCTTTTTATATAGCTTTATCTCATCCATATATAGAGATATATACAGTATTTGTTATTTAAAACACAAAAAGTATATTTTAAAACTTTATCAAAAAGAATCAAACTGTGTAATCTTTTGGGAATTTTTCACTTGATGTTACATTATTAAGATCCAGCCGTATTGTGTCACAGTTTATCTTTTTTTTTTTTTTTTAAGAATAGTTTATTGATTTTACAGAGAGAGAAAGGGATGGGGGGAGAGAGGGACAGAGAGAAAAAGAGAAAGAAATATTGATGTGAGAGTGAAACATTGATCAAGCCTGCAACCTGGGCATGTGCCCTGACAGGAATCAAACTAGCAACTTTTCAGTGCATGGGAGGATGCCCAAGCAAGTGAGCTACCCTGGCCAGGACACACACAGTTCATCCATTTTGACTACTGAAAAAGACTTACTGTGCCACTGTTAACACATTCTATCTATATAAAAGGCTAATATGCTAAGTGTCCTTCCCTCCGTCCAGGTAATGACTATGACACGCATTGGCATTGGCCACCAGGGGGCAGACGCTCAATGGAAGAGCTGCCGTGATGTGCACAGAGAAATGGCACCGCAGACCTGGCTGGAGTTGGGGTGCGTCCCTGGGCTGGAAAAAGGTTAGCTAAATCAGAAAGCAGGTCTAATTAAGCAAGTTTATTCTATATCTATAGAAAGGTAAGTTGACTTGCGCATGTGCGATACATATAAAGCTCTCATTGGTACCAATCGCATGCGTGTTTGTGTTTCCATCTTTCCTCGTCGATTGTGAATTTGGTTGACACTTCTATTATAGAGAAAAGGCGAATAGTGATATTAAAATATTTCTTCTAATTAATTTTCTTTCAGTGAGCATGAATTCATGTACCAGGCCACTAGTCTACATTTAAAATTTTTTAAGTAGATACTGCAAAAATTACAATTTTCTGAAAACTTAGTATTTAATAGATATTATAAAAATTGCAATTATATGAAGAGGCTGTATTAATTTATACTTCCAGTAGCAGTGCTATGATAGTACCTGTTTCCCTGGGCCTTAATTTTGCTAGTTTAATGGACAAAACAACCTTCCTTGAATTTTTTACTCCCCTGGTATCTAGTATGATTGAGCATCTTATCATGGGGGAGGCTTTTTCTGGGGGGCGGGGAAGGGACAGAATTTCCTCCATCTAAAATAGTGTTTTCTCCTGGCCGGTGTGGCTCAGCGCTTGAGTGTCGACCTATGAACCAAGGAGGTCATTGTTCATTCTTAGTGAGGGCACATGCCCAGGTTGCATGCTCAATCCCTAGTAGGGGGTGTGCAGGAGCCAGCCCATCAATGATTCTCTCTGGTCATTGATGTTTCTGTCTCTCTCTCCCTCTCCCTTCCTCTCTGAAATCAATAAAAATGTATTTAAAAAATAAAGTAAAATAAAATAGTGTTTTATTTTCTTGCCGTGATTTTGGAATTTCAGCAGGTATGTCCGGGGTGGATCTTTTTTCCACCGATTTCTCTAGATATTCAATGAGTCCCTTTCATTCTTTGGGAATCCTTTTCCTTATAATTTGAATATTTTATCCTTTTTTTTTTAATTCTTTGGGAAACTGTTATGTGTAGTCTCTATATTGCTTAACTCTTTTTCTTCAAGTTTGTGTTCTTATATCCCTCATTGTGGAAAAATTCCGTGGCCTGACCTCCCAGGTTTGTTATTCAGTTGTGTCTGTAGCTCAGTGACTGGGTTTTTTTTGGACCATAATCACTTCCACCTCCTGGATTTCTTTTTGGTTCTTTTTCATAGCAGCTTGTTTTTTCTTTATAAATATGTTTTTCTGCTTTAACTTTTATGGAGAAAATAGACCTATTTTTATTGATGAGTCCTTTATTCACTGTTTTGTTGGTTATTTCCTCTCGGCTGGATTTGATCATGTTTGATAAGACAAGGAAGTACATAAACTAGTTCAGAAAGATTTCTGGCAAAAATAAGAAAAGTGCCTAAATTTAAATATTTTTTTGCTACCTTACTCACTGACAGTGTTGGATAAATTAGGCCTTCCTGAAGGACATAAGATCCATGTGGTTATGCTGGATATTCTATAATAGAGCCTTCTTCAGATTAATCAGTTGTTTGTTTGTTTACTAAGCATTTATTACTTAGTGCTTCCCATGTGCTAAGAATTGTACAAGGTGCTAGTGATTATTTTAAGCGCTTACATTAAAATTTATTGAACTGGCATAATTGTGAGAAAAGCTATGGGGATTTATTTGAATGAAATTTCTGGTATATAACTTAATGAAGTGATTAAATTTTAAGAACATAAAATATTGCCAAGATGAAGTCAGAAATAAATACTGTGCCCTGGCCAGTGTGACTCAGTTGTTGAGTGTCATCCTGTGCACCAAAAGGTTTCTGCTTCAGTTCCCATTCAGGACACATGTCCAGGTTGTGGGCTTGATCCCCAGTAGGTGGCATGGGGAGGCAGTTGATCACTGTCTCTTTCTCTCTCCCCCTTTCCCTCCCCCTGCCACTCCCTCCCTGTCTCTCTCTTCCTCTCTCCCTTCCCAGTAAAAATAAATAAATCAAAAGAGCCCGGCTGGTGTGGCTTAGTGATTGAGCATTAGCTTATGAACCAGGAGGTCATGGTTTGATTCCCCATCAGGGCACATGCCCGGGTTGTGGACTCGATCTCCAGCCAATCAGTGATTCTCTCTCATTATTGATGTTTCTATCTCCCTGTCCCTTCCTCTCTCTTTATATAAAGTAAACTACTGCTCAGCTTAAAAATAATTCTGCCTTCTAAACTCTCAGAAGTTGATAATAGGTATATCTTTAATATGTTCTCACTAGCATAGATCACTTCAAGTGTTAAACTTTATTGACTCCAGAGCACACTGATATTTTAGTTATTTTTGTAAGGGCTCTTAATCTTCTATAATAATAAAAGTGTAATATGTTAATTAGAGTGACGTCCTTCCAGACAACCTTCTGGACACTGCGGGGGCTGCGAGGGAAGCCCAGGTCCCTGGTGCCTGCTGGCAGCTGAGGGAAGCCTGGGTCCCGGGTGCCCCAGGGAAGCTGGTGCTGGCAGCCGGGGGAAGGAAGGCAGGCCTACTCTTGCATGAATTTCGTGCATCAGGCCTCTAGTGTCCTTATAAAACAGCACTGGGGTGATTGTCTTTAACCAATTGGTTTCTTCACTATATGACTAAAATACGGTAAATAGTCCTTTGTTTGGATGCACTGATTTGGAACTTGACAATTACAATATAGTACCTTGGGTTCAGATTGGATGGATATCATCCTGGCAATATGAAATGACAACTTCCTGAGACTGACTATAAAAATGTCTTTATACCATATTATCAGTATTTGCTGGCACATAGACGTGAGCTAATCTCCAATTAGCCGGAGTTTTTTCTTCAGAGAGGTCTGTGAAGCTTATTTCTTAATAATATTTTTTCCTGAGAAAACACACACACACAAAATAATAGAAAAATAATATTTTGCTAGGTAGGTGTTTCTTCGTTTTCCAAAGGAGAAATTTGCTTTGGACTTGTATCTTCTTGGAAAATTTTCAAGTGACCAAAATTCATTTTTGAGTCCGATGCACTGTTCCTTTTTTGTTTGTTAATCCTCACCTGAGAATATTTTTTTTCACTGCTTTTTCAGAGAGAGTAGAAGGAGGGAAGGGAGAGAGAGACATCTATGTGGGAGAGACGCATGGACTGGTTGCCTCCGGTATGTACCCCGACCTGGGAATCGAACCCATGACCTTTCCATGCTCGAGCTCATGGTCTAACCACTGAGGACACTGGCTAGCGCTGCACCGTTCCTTTCCATTGACTGTTGAGTGTTGGTGTGCATAGCCTTATGGAGTCATGGCAGTAATCCCTGGCCTCTCTGTCACAGATCCCGGATTACAGGAATGCAGTGATTGTAGCCAAGTCTCCAGCCTCAGCCAAGAGGTAGGTGGGAGCTCACGACTGAGCACTCCTCCATCCACACCCAGGGATCAGCCCTCCATCAGATCCCCAGTGTTCTGGTTTCAACCCCAGTAGTTCACTGGTGTCCCTTATTTTTATTTCATGGACTGGCAGTTTAACAGATTGTTTGCAGACATCATTTATTAAGTGATGATGATTAGTTTTTCTTTCTTTTTCAGCCCCAATCTGTGACCACCAGTCATATTTATTTTACCAAAGTCATCCAGGTCTGGGGAATCCCAACCTAGCACTGCCCTCACTCCCAGACTGGCAGCTGCTTGTTGTTGATCTTCCCATCTGGCATTTATAATATTAGCAAATATTCTTTGTAGTTGTTTGCCGCCTTGAACTCAGTAATTTATTAACAGAATTGTATCCAGCCCAGTGGCCACTATTGGTATGTGTTAAAAGGTGACATTTTACAAAACGACAACACCCTGAGGCATCCAAATGGGGCAGTTCTGAGAGTCACATGTAGCCCCGAGTAACTGATGAGTCAGTAATACAGTACACAAGCTTGTATTTGGGCTAAGAGGGTCTCATGTACCAATGTTTTCTGGAAAAGCCACTCTGTTGGAGAGGGAAAGAACAAAATCAAATGTAGGAAGGAATAAAATATTTTTTCCTAAAAAATCTCTTTTAAACTTATTTTCCACAAGTGAATACCTTTGCTCACTGGATCATTGTTGAGTCCTGTGGGATGCAGGAGGGCATCGGTACCTCCCTCCTCACCCCGTGGACTGTTAATGTTGAAGGATGGAGAACTTGCACGTACTGAGCCGTTGACTTAGGAGGGTTGTGAGCAGTGGTTTTCCGCTTAGATGAAGAAGGGCAGTTAGACTATGACTTAGGTTGCACTTGTGACGAGCATGGTGTGCCGCGTTCTTAGAGCTGCCCCGTGCAGCCAGGGCTGTGCCACACACGCTTCCTTCCAGAAGCTGCATCACAGGCCTCGCATGAGAAAGCCATAGTAAACTGCCTCACTTTGGAATATAAACATTTCAAACAGCTTTTCAAACATTTGTGCAAAGGCTGAATTAATTAAAATTTAGTAATTTATTTTTCTGTGATGTATAGACTTTTTTTTAAGATATTTTATTGATTTTTTACAGAGAAGAGGGGAGAGGGATAGAGAGTTAGAAACATCAATGAGAGAGAAACATCGATCAGCTGCCTCCTGCACACCCTTTACTGGGGATGTGCCCGCAACCGAGGTACATGCCCTTGACTGGAACCGAACCTGGGACCTTTCAGTCCGCAGGCCGACGCTCTATCCACTGAGCCAAGCCAGCCAGGACAGATGTATAGACTTTTAAAAAATTAAGGTAAAAATCACATAACATACAATTAACCATTTTTAAGTATATAGTTCATGGGCATCCAGTGCATTCACAAGGTTTTGCAATGACCACCTCACTCCAGAATGTCCTGTACTCACCATGTAATCACTCCCCCCGCCCCAGCCCTGGCAGCCGTAACCTGCTTCTGTCTCTGGATTTGCTTGTTCTGGAAATTTCATAGAAATGGAAGCACACATTATATGGCCTTTTGTGTTTGGTTTCTTTCACTTAGCATAATGTTTTCGAGGGCCAGATATCTGTGTGTTGGTATTTCACGTCTTTTTCTGGCTGAATAATACTCCGTTGTATGGATGGGCTATACTTGATCTGTTCATTGTTGATGGACATTGGGGTTGTTTCTACGTTTCGGCTGTTTGGAGTAGCTGTGAACATTTGTTTGTAAGTTTCTACATTGACACATGTTTTCATTTCTTGTGGATGTATGCCTAGGATTGGAATTGCTAGGTCATGGTACCTCTATTTACATTTTTGAGGGACCACCAAACTTTTTTCCATTCTCAACAGCAATGTACAAGGTTTCTAATTTCTCCACATTATTACCAACACTTATTTTCTGTTTTTTATTTTTTATTATAGCCATCCTAAGTGGGTATGAAATGGTATCTCATTGTGGTTTTGTTTTGTGTTTTCTATTGTTAATCCTCACCAGAGGATATTTTCTCTCATTGATTTTAGAGAGAATGGAAGGGAGGGGCTGAGACAGAGTGAGAGAAATACTGATCTGAGGGATTGGTTGCCTCCCACACATGCCCTGACCAGAGCCCGGGATTGACCTGCAACCCAGGTAGAGCCCTTGACTAGAATTGGACCTTCCACCCTTCAGTCCAAGGGCCGATGCTCTAATCACTGAATCAAACCGGCTAGGACTTATTATGGTTTTTGTTTGTTTTTATGTTTTTGGTTAATCCTCACCTGAGGATATTTTTTCCATTGATTTTTTAGAGAGAGTGGGAAGGAAGGAGGGAGGGAGGGAGGGAGAGAGAGACAGAGACAGAGAGACATTGATTGGCTGCCTCCCGAATGTGACTCAACTGGGGCCAAGGAATGAACCTGCATCCTGGGTACATGCCCTTGACTGGGACCCTTTGCTGCATGGGCCGACGCTCTAACTACTTAGCCACACTGGCTGGACTCTCATGTGACTTTGATTTGGATTTCTAGTTATTAATGATATTGAGCATCTTTTCATGTGCTTGTGGCCATTAGTATATCTTTGGACAAATGTCTACTCAAATGCTTTGCTTTTAATTTTTTTATTTTGAAATTAATCAATGTTTAATTAAAATGTCTACAAATATATGCCCGGCTGGTGTGGTTCAGTGGTTGAGTGTCAACCTGTGAACCAGGAGTCACTGTTCAATTCCTGGTCAGGGCACATGGGCTGGTTGCAGGCTCATTCCCCAGTAGGTAGGGTCAGGAGGCAGCCGATCAGTGATTCTCTCTCATCATTGATGTTTCTGTCTCTCCCTCTCCTTTTCTTACTGAAATCAATAAAAAGTTACAATACTAGAGGTCCAGAAAGATCCTGAAATGGCCCTGGATGCTGGAAAGCTGCCATGGGTAGATCACAGAACTCTCATATCCAAGTCCAGTGATCAGAGAACTCTCATATCCAAGCCTAGTGCTGCTCCTGTCCAGCCCAGATCCTGAACAGAAAGCTGATGTTCTAAAGCTGTACTCCGTTCATTCACTGTTGGGGTGAGAAAATATCCCAACTCCCAACTCTCTTGATGGACAGGGCTCCAAATATCACCCAGTGATTGGGGGCAAGGCTGCCCATGTCGGCGGCTGGGAAAGCCAATTAGCCAAGGACATTATGTTGTGGCAGGTGTCTAGAGGAATCAGATAGTGTCGTGATCTCAAAAAGGAAAAACAGCTGCTTCTGCTTCTCCCCCTCGCTCCCGTATGCATCCCCTGAGTCCCAGGGAGGGCTTTGAGCCAGCAGCCTTCGCTTATTTTTAAGTCTGTCTTTTTGTGGTTGAATTGTAGAACTTCTTTATATATTCTAAATACTAGACCCTTCTCAGATTATATGGTTTCCAATTATTTTACTCCATTCTGTAGGTTGTCTTTTCCCATTCTTGATATGTCCTTTGATGTACAAAAGTTTTTAATCTTTATGAAGTCTAATTTAGCTTTTTCTGTATCATGTCTAAGGAGGCAATGCTAAATCCAAGGTATTAAGTCTTGCCCCTATGTTTTCTCTTAATAGTTTAGTTTTAGCTCTTATACTGGGTTGGAGAGCTGTTTTGTATGTGGAGGGAGGTAAGCCTTCAGCCTCTTCCTTTTCCCTCTGATCATCCAGTGCCATCGTCCCGCACTGTTCGTTGAAAAGACTCTTCTTTCCCCCTTGGATGACTTGGCACCATGTTAGAAATAATTGGCTGTAGATGTTTATGGCATTTATTTCTGGACCCTCAGTTCTGTTCTGTTATCTGTGTGCCAGTACCACCCTGTTTCGATTACTGTAGTTTTATAGTAACAGATCAAAACCATCAGAAGTGGGTGGAAGTGGGAGTATAGATCTTTTACGTGTTCTCCATCAACACCCGAGGGGAGTGGCCTTGTTACCACTGGGCCAGTGAAGGTCCCGACTCCTCTAGGCCTCCTCTGACACGACCTTGTGGGGCGGGGGGAAGACCCCTCCTTCCTGCCAAGTTGGGGTGGACGTCCAGGGTTCACTCTCCACTGACACTGGCAGGTGGGGGCTCATTCTTTTTTTCTGAGTAGGGAAGAAAGGCCCAGCTCCTACGTGGCCTTCTCTTAAACCACCCGTCGGGGGCTTGGGGTGCATCATTATAGCATGGCAAGGAAGGAAGTGTAGGACCTTCACTTGGTTTTTACTCATGTGGGAGGGATGCAGCTGCCATGTTTTCTGTCAGGTTTGTCTGGAGTAGGACAGTTACTGTCTTAAAGTTTTCTGACTTGGGAGGCTGCTCCTTTCTTGGTCTTTTGGATAGAGAAAGCAGGTTCTTTTGGGGCTCTGTACCATTGGTATTTTGGGGTTGCCTGTTTCTCCAGCTGCTAATCTGGGATAATGCAAAAAGAAAGCCCAGAGGACTCACTGCCATGTCATTTCTCCAGTCCTGGGATCCCTAGCCAATCAGCATTCTCCTCTCCACCACTGGAGTCTTATATTTGTTTCATATATATAACTAGAGGCCCGGTGCATGAAGTTCATGCACTCAGGAGAGGGGGTTCCCTCAGCTTGGCCTGTGCCCTCTCGCAGTCTGGGAGTCCTTGGGGGATGTCTGACTGACAGTTTAGGCCTGTCGGCAATTGGACATCCTGAGTGCTGCTGCGGAGGTGGGAGAGGCTCTCACCAGCGCTGCTGTGCTTGCCAGCCATGAGCCAGGCTTCTGCTGAGCAGCGCTCCCCCTGTAGGAGTGCACTGACCACCAGGGGGCAGCTCCTGCGTTGCGTGCCTGTCCTCTGGTGGTCAGTGAGTGTCATAACGACCAGTAATTCTGCTGTTCGGTCGATTTGCATATTAGCCTTTTATTAAATAGTATATCCAGGTTTTTAGTTGTACTTTGTGGAAGGACTGCTCCATCTTAGTGGAAGCAGAAATTGCAGCAATGTGTGTTTTTTTTAATTAAATCTTTATTGTTCAGATTATTCCAGTTGTTCCTCTTTTTTCCCCCCATAGCTCCCCTCCTCCGGTTCCCACGCCCCCCTCCGCCCTCACTCCCCCACTGTCTTCGTCCATAGGTGTAAGATTTTGGTCTAATCCAGTGATGGGGAACCTATGGCATGCATGTCAGAGGTGACACGCGAACTCGGTTTTTTTGGTTGATTTTTCTTTGTTAAATGGCATTTAAATATATAAAATAAAT
>NW_006293439.1:56569-57078 GCF_000327345.1 Myotis davidii | reverse complement strand
TATTTCTAGTTGGTCCATTTTCATAACCTCGAGGGTCTCACTATATTTCTTGAGGGTCTCACTACATGTATCGGTGGTCTCACCAGACTTTTTGAGTGTCTTACTAAGTTTATCAGCGGTTTCTAGAAAGTTCTTGAAAAAAGTGTGGTTTTGAACTATAGTCATTTGCTTTCCTCCATTTCTGTCATTTGTGACCTGTTTCTTTGTCTCTGCATTTTGGCTGCTTCCCTGTGCTGGTAGAGTGACTTTGTGTGCTAGGTGTCCTCTAGGGCCCAGTGGCTCAGCCTCCCCAGTTACCTGAGGTGCACACTCTTGTTGCACCCCTTTGTGGGCTTTGTCCACAGTCTTGTTGTAGTTAAGCCTTGTTTGTTGTAGGTATCACTGGGAGGAATTGACCTTCAGGCCAATTGGCAGTGAGAGTTAGCTGTGTCTACGGTGGGAGAACTTCTGTGCTGAGGACACCCTTCTGGGGCAAGACTTGATTCAATGGGGCTTTGGTGCTCACCGAG
>NW_006293439.1:52725-56205 GCF_000327345.1 Myotis davidii | reverse complement strand
CCCAGATGAGGCCCAGCTGTGAAGCAATGCAAGCTGCTGTGGGGCCTTGGGCCTTCTCTTGGAAGTTCTGGGTCTGTCTGGCCCCGCTGCAGTTTGTTAGGTAATTTTCAGGTTGCAAAGAGCCAAGGCATTCATATGCAAAAGCCTCTGCTGCAGCCTGGGTGGGGCGGGGTCTCAGGGAATCAAAGGGCGGAGTAAGGAACTATGGCGGATTCTCAGCCCTGCCCTAAGGGGCCGCGCGAGTTTCAGTGTCCTGATAATTTAATTGCTGCAAGCGCCTTTGAGAGAAAGCTGCCCTCGAGTTCCGAGTTCTGCCCGCTGCCAGACAGTCCAGTCTCTCCCTGTATGAGTCTGGGTCCCCAGAGACTCACCCGGAACTGGAGTTCAGAGCAGTCGGGGACTTGTGACTCCCTCCCGATTCAAAAAGACAGCCGTGTCCTCAGTCGCCAGCCCCTGCAGCGTGCGCCTCCGTACCTCCACTTCTGCACCTCTTCTGAGTCTCAGTGTGCTTTTCTCGTCTAGCCATAAAATTTCCACTCAGCCAGCCTTCCTGTGGTTCTGGATGATGTCCCTTTTGTCTTTAGTGGTTCTGGATGATGTCCCTTTTGTCTTTTAGTTGTATTTTTGAATTTGTTGTGGGAGGCAGCAATTTCTGGTGTTTACCTATGCCGCCATCTTGGTTTCTCCGCAGTAATGTGTTTTGATAAATTTTCCCCACTAAATATCAGAAGAATGTGATCTACTTTGACTCACCTATCTGGGTAGGCTTTTGGTAATTTCTATAATTCTCATTTGCATCTAACATCATGTGTTAATGAGATTAATGGATGAGTGGTAGAGTGTTTTTCGTTGAAGTAGCCTTTTGCTACACTCATTTGGCATTTATTAGAATGACACAGATGTTTGTCACTTATCCATCCAGATGTTTCTTGAGAACCTAGTGCACTAAGTGATGTCAGCCTAGGTGTTTATGGCATTTATCTGGACCCTCAGTTCTATTCTATTGTCTGTGTGCCAGTACCACATGCTCAATATCATTAACCATTAGAAATCCAAGTCAAAACCACAAAAGATGCCCTCAAGGAGCTTATGTCATATGTTTTATATGCTATTGTGGACTGAATGTTTCCCTCCCCCACAGAGCTCAAATGTTGAAATCCTAATCTTATCCAGTGTGGTGGTATTTTGGAGGTGAGGCCTTGGGGAATCATTAGGTCACAAGGGTGGTGCCCTCTGGATGGGATTAGTGCCCTACGAGAAGAGAGGGAGAGAGCTTGCTCTGGCTCTCTGTTCTCTGCCTTCTGAGGGGTATGAGATGATGGCCATCTGCCAGCCAGGAGGACTCCGATCTGCTGATGCCTTGATCTTGACTTCTAGCCTCTAGTGCTGCGAAATAAGTGTCTGATGTTTAAGCCACCCAGTCTGTGTTCTGTTGTAGTAGCTGGATCTGACTAAGACATCTATATTATCTCATTTGATCTCTGCGAGGAGGTCAGCATTTATCTCACAGATGAGGAAGCACACCTAAGGAGATGAAGAAGTGCATCCTTGCCGAAACCGGTTTGGCTCAGTGGATAGAGTGTCGGCCTGCGGACTGAGGGGTCCCGGGTTCGATTCCGGTCAAGGGCATGTACAGGGGTTGCGGGCACCTCCCCAGTGGGAGATGTGCAGGAGGCAGCTGATTGATGTTTCTCTCATCGATGTTTCTAACTCTCTCTCTCCCTTCCTCTCTGTAAAAAATCAATAAAATATATTAAAAAAAAAAAAGAAATGTATCCAGGGGGATTCAGCTGTATGTTGTTCACTGGAAGGGAGTGGCACGATGAATGACTTCTTGCAGTGTTTTCCACACCAGTGATGACAGGATTTGAGTCTTGGCCAAATATCAGTGGAATTGATTTGCGCATTTACTGGGTCTTCCCTTCATACATATAGGACTTGGGAGTGTGCTCTCCTCATTGAAGGCATTGTGAGACCTTTGTGGTTAGTTGCACCTAACATAGTAAAGTCAACTTCGTGGCTGGCTATGTCTCCCGTACTATGTAGTAGTGATTTTCTTTCATTCTAAAGTCCTGATTTGCACATTCATCCAGTGTTAGACTTTGAGATGGTGCTTTCTGGCTTAGTGATGTGCCATTTTTTATCTGACTGTTTCTAGCTTCTTCCAAGTTTTTCATTTAGCACCTAACCTTAGAAAACTGCTGTAGCTAATTTAAAGGACACTACAGCAGCAGGAGCGTAGTTAAACTAGGAGTCAGTGGACATGGGCTTCCACTTGGGGCTTAGCCAGTCTTTGTGAGAACCGTAAGAACCACAGTCACAGTCTCTCCAAGCCTCAGTTTCCTCATCAGCAAAATGAGGGTAGCACCTGCACTGCTTGCCTTCTCTCACAGAGTTGTAATAAGCATCAAGGAGCATATGGAAGGATTTTACAAATTAAAATACCACTATGTAGAATGGTGGTTGTTAGTGCCTTTAGAATTCTGAAGTTATTGGTGAGTATGTAGAGTTTACATCAATGACTTGAGTTTTAGAGTTCTTTGACAATGAGCAGTTGTTTTGAATAAGAGGGGTCATCTGAGAGTATAATGTTACTTTAATAAGAAACAAAACTTGCCTGGTTGGCCTGTCTTAGTGGTTGAGCATAGACCTATGAACCAGGAGGTCATGGTTCAATTCCTGGCAGGGCACATGCCTAGGTTGCAGGCTCGATCCCCAGTGTAGGGTGTGCAGGAGACAGCCGATCAGTGATTCTTTTTCATCATTGATGTTTCTATCTCTCTATCCCTCTCCCTTCTCTGAAATCAATAAAAATATTTTTTTGAAAAAGACAAAACTTGCTTTAATGAGTTGTTTGGAATTGTTTTCTTAGAATAACTGAGTGAGTAGAAAAAAAATCTGAGATCCTATGTTATGTTCTAACCCATGATGAAAACTAACCTGAATCATTGTGCTACCAGTAGCACGGTTGAGTTGCTTTGGAATTTCTGTGACTGTTCGTGTATAAGCCAATGTGACCCAGAGGGATTATCTTGATTCTTTTGGTATCAGGTGGGATTTAAGTTCCATGACTAAGTTATGTAAAGTATCCAGAACTAATTTCAGTGTGCACAGAATGATTTTATTTATCATGACAGTACAGTTGGTTCTTGAGCAGTACGGAGGTTAGGGATGCTGACCATCTGCACAGTTGAAAATCTGCGTATAACTTCAGATTCCCCCAAAACTTAACTACTAGTAGCCTGCTATTGACCAGAAGGCTTATCGATAATATAAACAGTCGATTAACATATTTTGTATGTTATATGTATTATATACTGTATTCTTGAAATAAAATAAGCTAGAGAAAATGTTACTAAGAATAGCATAAGGAAGAGAAAAATAGTGTTTATTGAAAAAAATCCACATATAAATGGATCCACAGTTTAAACCTGTTCAAGAGTTAACAGTATAGCCTTACATAGAGGTCAGTAGTGCCTA
>NW_006293439.1:41131-52536 GCF_000327345.1 Myotis davidii | reverse complement strand
CTATTAGAAGACTTAACAAAATTCATCACTGAGAACAAAGATTCACAAGCATATGTGGATGAAACCAAAACACTGGTCGGATCTAGGAAGGCAGGGAGAGTTAAGGCATAGGCATAGAAATTGCTCTTCCCCTCTCTCGTCAATCCATGTCTATGGTCTTTAAGATAACTTGTTATGTAAAATTATTTATTTATCTAAGATGCACCTACACTGAATTTATCTGAAAAATAAAAAAGTTGATATTAAGAAAAAAATTGTAAATGGAAGATTATAAGAGAGGGTTTCGAGTGCCTGCAAAAGTTACTGGCATGCCATGTTTGGCACGCGTACCAGGGGTTGCCCAACCCTGCCCTTTTCCATACATGCAGACCTGTATGGAAAAGACTTCCTTAGAGGGTGACTGAGGTCGTGATGCAAAGCCAATCTTGAACAGGAAGGAGGAACTAGTCTCTGTGGTGCCAGCCAGTCTCCATGAGATAAGGATGGGCAAGAGCTAGTGAGGATTCTGCCTTGTATTTGTCTGACTGCTTTTTCTCTCTGAGAATTTCTTTAAAAATTACTTGAATTTTTTAAAAGGATGAATTTAAAGTTATGCAAATGCTATTTCTTATACAACTACATGATTATCTCAGTAGACCCAAAGAGCATTTGACAGAATTACTTTCTATTTCTGGTAAAATCTTTATGCAAACTAAGAATAAAAGGGGACTTCCTCATCTGATAAGGGCCATCTATGAAAAACCCATAGCTTGCCCTGGTGGTTATGCTCGTGTAGAACATCCGCCCTCGAACCAAAGGGTAGCAATTCAATTTCCGGGAAAGGGCATGTATGTGGGTTGTAGTTTTGATCCCAGGCTCCGACAGGAGCCCCATGCAGGAAGCAACCAGTTGATGTGTCTCTCTTGTATCGATCTTTCTCTTCCTCTCCCTCTCTGAAATTCAGTGGAGCGCTAGCCAGTTTGACTGATGAATAGAGCATCGGCCTGCAGACTGAAGGGTACTGGGTTTGATTCCAGTTAGCCTGGGTTGCAGGCTAATCCCCAGTAGGGGGTGTGTAGGAGGCAGCTGGTCAATGATTCTTTTCATCACTGATGTTTCTCTCTCTCTCTCTCTCTCTCTCCCTCTCCCTTCTCTCTGAAATCAATAAAAATATATTAAAAAACAAACAAACAAACCCACAGCTAACATCACACTTAATGGTGAGAGACTGAAAGCTTTCCCCTGAGATCAGGAATGAGATGATATGTCTTCTCCCTACTTCTGTTTGGCACTGTGCTGGAGATTCTGGATAGTACTGCAACTTAAAAAAAGAGAGAGAGGGAGTCAGTATGGAAAGGAAGAAGTAAAACAGTCCTAATTTGCAGGTAGCATGATTATTTATGTAGAAAAATATGAGGAAACCTACAAAAGTGCAATTAGGACTAATAAATCTGTTTAGCAAGTTTGCAGATTATAAGGTCAATAAACAAAAATCAATTGAATTTCTATATACTAGCAATGAACGGTTGGAAATTGCATCAAATTAGTGAAATAGGTAAACCTAAGATGTTCAAGACTTGTACACTGAGAAATGCAGAACATTACTGAGAAAAATTAAAGACCTCAATGAGTGGAGGAAGATGCTGTGTTCATGGGTCAAAAGACTCAATATTGTTGATGTCATTTCTCCTCAAATTGAGAATATAGAATTGAGACCCCCTCCCCCCCAATCAAAATTTCAGCAGTCTTTTTTATAGCAATTGACAGGCTGATTCTAAAATTCATAAGGAAATGTAAAGAACCTAAAATAGGCAAAACACCTGAAAGAGAACAAAGTTGAAGATCTAACACTATCTGAATTTAAGACCCATATAAAGCTAAAGCAGTCATGAGTATGTGTTATTGGAATAAAAATAGAAATACAGACCAGGAGAACAAAATCCGGAGGCGTAAAATAGACCCATATGTATCTATCATACTGTTTTCAACAGATGTGCAAAGGCAAGTTAGTGAACAAATGGGTGATGGGATAATTGGATGTTGATGTGTAAAATAAAATGACTTGAGTGATACCTCATATAACTTACAGAAATTAACTAAAAATGAATCATAAACCTAAATGTAAAATCTAACTGTAAAAGGGGGGGGGGGTAAGAGATCAACCGAAGGACTTGTATGCATGCATATAAGCATAACCAGTGGACATAAGACACTGAGGGGTAGGGAAGGCCAGGGGATTGTCAAGGGGGAGGGGGGGAGGAGACATATGTATTACTCTTTGTAATACTTTAAGCAAAAAAAAGAAAAGAAAAGAAACACTAGGCAAAAGGTAAAAAAAAAAAAATAATATAAAAACTAAAAGTTCTAGAGGAAAACATAGAAGAAAATCTTTGTGATCTTGGCTTAGGTAAAGATTTCATAAATATGACACCAATAGCACAATTCATAAGAAAAAATTGTTAAATTCGGTGTTGTCAAAACTAAGAATTGCTCTCCAGAAGACATTTGGAGAATGACAGGAGAAGGCCCAGATTGGAAGAAAATACTTGTAAAGCATATATCTGATGAGGGACCTATATTCAGGACATACTAAGAAACTGACAAAAGCTAAACAGACCCTTTACCAAAGAATATATGTGGACGGCAAATAAGCACATGAAAAATGGTCAACACCATTTGTCTTGAGGGAAATACAAATCGAAACCACAATGAAGTACCACTACAGGCCATTCGAATGGATAATTTTAAAATGACTGACCACACCAAGTGCTGGCGAGAATGGGGAGGAATGGGAACCCTCATGGGATGAAAGATGGTACAACCACTTTGGTCCTTTTTGTTTTTGTTAATCCTCACCTGAGGGTATTTTTGCCATTGCTTTTCAGAGAGTGGAAGGGAGGGAGGGGGAGGGAGTCTTTTTTTAAAAAAATATAATGCTTCCTTTTAAAAAAAAATCCTCACCTGGGGTTATGTTTTTATTGATTTTAGAGAGAGAGGGGGAGGGGGGGAGAGAGACAGAGAGAGAGACATTGACTGGTTGCCTACTGTGGGCAAGGTGCATGCCCTTGACCCAAGACCCTTCAGTGCATTGGCCTATGTTGTGACCACTGAGCAACACTGGCCAGGGCTGTTTTTTTTTAAAGGGTTAAATATATGCCTACCATATGATCCAGCCATTCTACTCTTAGGTATTTACCCAAGAGAAAAGAAAGCATGAGTCCATTCAAAGATTTATACATGAATGTTCACAGCAGTTTTGTAATAGCTCAAAACTGGAAACAACTCAAAGTCCATCAACAAGTAAATGGACAAACTGTGGAGACCTATACAGTGAACTGTTACTCAGCAATGTACGGGATGGCCTGCTGACACACACTGTATCGCGAATGGACCTCCAAAGCGTCATGCTGAGTGGGTGAAGTGAGACACAAGAGGACTACGTGCTCTGATTCCACGTCTAAAATCTGCGGTGACAGAAAGCGCATCAGTGGTGGCTGGTGCTGGAAGGAGAAATTACAGAAGGGCATAAGGAAACGTTTGTCAGGATAAATACTTTCATTGTCTTGGTTATGCTAATGTTTGTATGGATATCTACATGCATCAGAGTTTATGAAATTATATAGTTTAAATATGTACAGTTAATTGTATATCAATTACACTTAATAAAACTTAAAAATTGATGCTTAATACTTTGAGTTTTTTAAAACAATATATATTTTTATTGATTTCAGAGAGGAAAGGAGAGGGAGAGAGATAGAAACATCAGTGACGAGAGGGAGTCATTGATCAGCTGCCTCCTGCACGCCCCCGACTGGGGATTGAGCCCACAACCCAGGCACGTATCCTGACTGGGAATCGAACTGTGACCTCCTGGCTCATAGGTCGACGCTGAGTCATGCCGCCTGGGCAGTACTTTGAGTTTCTAATGCACTTAGTTTCATGTGGTTTGTACTCACTATAGAGAATTAGCAGCTACAAGGGAGGAAACAGGTTTAGAGGAAGTTACTTACCTTATGCAGCTCACTCAGTGGGCTGAATGCAGACCAGGGCCCCGCTCTGCACTCATTGGTGCCCATTGCCAGAGGGACGTGTTTGTCCTGGAGTCTAAGACTGTGATTATTTTATTCTCTTGTTTTTCATTAATTCTTTGGGAAACTACATTTTATTTATGGTCTTTTAATGTGTCTTCCATTGATGTTAACTAAGACGGGTGCTGAGATGTTTTTTAATTGTCTCGTGCTCTGCCTCAGGGCACAGTCTTTTGCTGAGCGTCTGCGGCTGGGCATCGCGGTGATTCACGGAGAAGCTCAGGACGCCGAGTCCGACTTGGTGGATGGGCGGCATTCCCCGCCCATGGTCCGGAGTGTGGCTGCCATCCACCCCAGCCTGGAGATCCCCAGTAAGTGTGTTGCCCCTTTTTGCTTTCCTCTCTGGTTTTAAGGCTGACTGACTTGTTGTTTTGTTGTTGTTATTAATCCTCACCTGGGAATATTTTTTCCACTGATTTTTAGAAAGTGGAAGGGAGGGAGGGAGGTGGGGAGAGAGACAGAGAGAAACATCGATGTGAGAGGGACACATCAATTGGCTGCCGCCTTCATGTAACCAGACCAGGGCCAGTGATTGAGCCCACAACCCTTCCCTGTGCGGGTTGACACTAACCACTGGAGCACACCAGCCCGGGCTGATTATGCAGCTCTTTGCGATAATTAAGACCATGTGGAGATAAGAGAGAATCTATGGAATGTATGTGAATAAGGCAGAATACAAGAGTGTATACCCATCTTTGTGCAAAGACCAGAAAGAACTATGAAGGATGGAAATCATTATGATGGTGGTAAGATTAATGTGTGAATTGGTTTTTATTTTTAAGAAATTTACCTCATGCTTTAATAACATCTTTTTTTAAAAAATACTGCCTTTTGCCCTGACCAGTTTGGCTCAATGGATAGAGCGTTGGCCTACGGACTCAAGGGTTCGATTCCGGTCAAGGGCATGTACCTTCGTTGCAGGCACATTCCCAGTGGGGGGCTTGCAGGAGGCAGCTGATCAATGTTTCTCTCTCTTCGATGTTTCTAGTTCTCTATCCTTCTCCCTTCCTCTCTGCAAAAAATCAATAAAATATATTTTAAAAAAATACTGCCTTTCAGTCTGTTGAAGAAGGAAAACTTTTCTTCTACCCTCTTTACATTCAGTACTTTGGGGCCTGAATATGTCTTAGTAAGAGAAAAGACAGACTTTTTTTTAAGGTGGTAAAAACAGATTTTATTTAGGAAATGTTGCATTGTGGGAGAAGACATCTTGCTGTAGAATGGGGCTTACTTCTGACTCCAGCAAGGACAGTGGGGGTTGATAGCCAAGACGCAGGGTGGGATAGGGTCAGTGGATGGGAAATTACTGAGAGGAGGGCGGCATCAAGGGTAGGGGAATTCTTGCTGACCTGACCTAACAGAATTCCTGCTAAAGGAAGGCCTGGGGGGCCCATGAGTTCTGGAACTCTTGCTGAAACTCAGCTGTGCGGCCTGAGGACAAAGCCCCAGGGTTAGTCCAGGTGGAGAAAGGGCTTATAGGTGCCGGACCACACTTTGGTCAAGGATGTAGTCTTGTTACTGTTACAGCCTTTATCACACTGAACTGAAATATTTTTTCAAACAGTTTTTTTATAAGGTTAATCATCTTTATTTTAATAAAATAACGGATTTATTTCTTATCACACTGGTGACAAGTCAGTGAGAATATTATTGCTTAAAAAATCATGAAGAATTCTCAAACTTGTGAACATACTCAGGACATGTGGCGATTCGGAATCTGGGTTTCTGTCGCTAATGGGGCTCACCAGAGTGGAGCTGCTGTGGCAAGGAATATGGCCCTGAGATCATGGGTTCAAATCCTGCCCCGGCCCTAGTGAGCTAGGTGACTTCAGGAGTTCCTTAACCTCTCTCTGTTTCACTTCCCTCATCTTTTGTATTTATTTATTTTTTTAAATATATATTTTATTGATTTTTAACAGAGAGGGACAGAGAGTCAGAAACATCGATGAGAGAGAAACATCGATCAGCTGCCTCTCGCACATCCCCCACTGGGGATGTGCCCGCAACCCAGGTACATGCCCCCGACTGGAATTGAACCGGGGACCCTTCAGTCTGCAAGCCGACGCTCTATCCACTGAGCCAAACTGGTCAGGGCCCTCATCTTTTTTAAAACAGTGTTTGCTTGTCCCCACTAGACTGAAAGCTTAAAGAAGGAAAGATAATTTTGAATTTAATGTTGAATTCCTCACAAATAACACATTGCCTGGCACATAGTTAGCAATCAGTAAATGTTTATTGAAGTAAAATTAACTTTTAGAGGAAAGACAGATTTTAGGAGGAGGATAGAATTTGGGGCTTATCAGTGGTATATACCATTTTAATAGAGCAAGAAGATGAGGACACAATGGGAAAACAAAAGACCTTTTGGAAAGATGAGTGAGAGGTTAGGAGGTGGGTGGGAGAGGTGGTTGGTGCGAGACAGTGTCTGTCTGGGTGTGGTGTTGAGTCAGTCTGCCTGGTTGTTCCTGAAAGGAGGTATGACCAATGAGTTCTTTTGGAGGTTCTGCTTTTAGGCAGATAAGAGATTTAGAAATTTAGATCCTTCTGCTCAAAACACTTTGTATGCCACTGGGGAGTATTTTGGACCCCTTCAGGTTCTTGCTTTGTCTAGGAGTTTGCTCATTTATCTGTAGAGAAAACTTAGAGGAGGTAAGAGTGGACTGGAACAGCCATGAAGGAGCTGAGATTGCAGCTGGGCCTGTGGGCCTTAGTTAGCTGAGGTGGGGCTAGAAGGTGTTGAGGCATGGGTTAAAGCGGGTGCCAGGACAGCCTGGGGGGCAAGAGGGCAGGCTCTGGAGACAAGGGCTGGGTTTGTGTCTGGTCAGGGTGTGGCCAGGAAGTACAGCACTCTCTTTACCAAAGGCCCTTAGAGGGAGGAGAGAGGGAGACGGTAGCAGGACTCCGCTGGAGCAGACCGGTGAGGATTTTGGATGCCATTTAATATACTTATATTATAAACAGCTGTGCAGGCTCTCAGGCTGGAGGCAGTAGTTGAGGGGTGGGTGTCTTCTTAGTCCAGGCCTGCACCCATATTGGGGTAAATTGCCTGGAAGAGAGGCAAGAAATAGGCAGGCCGGATTTGGGAGACCATGAAACTAAGGCAAGTTCATGGTGGGAGGGATTTGATCTCGCAGGCGGTGCTGGGCTGTGTCACGATGGAGGCTCCTGACCATTGTAACGGAGTGAGTAGGAGATGGGGTGTCTAGGAGTGTGAAGGACATCCACTCTTGATGTGAAAGCCATAACATGAAAGATCCCATTCATCAATTTTTTATTGATTGCAAGTTAAAATGATACTTTGGATACATTGGATTAAATAAAATATATGGCGAAAATTAATTTCACCCGCTTCTTTATGCTTTTGTAATGTGGCTTATTGAGCTCACAACCCGGCATGTGCCCACCAGGAATATAACTTTGGCCTCCTGGTTCGTAGGTCAATCTTATGGGTGTGGCTTAGACTGCTGAAGTGGGGTATAACTGGGTATGTATGTTTTCTCCTGGTCTTTGCCAATATAATATTGCAGTTAACTTATGTAGCAAAAATAACCTTTTTTCATACTTTGGCTTATCTATCTACCTATCTATTATCTATCTATCTATCTATCTATCTATCTATCTATCTATCTATCTATCTAAAAGCCAACGTGACTGGCTGCCTGCTGCTTCATGCATTATATCCCTTGGGGGATGTTGGGCTGCTGGGTCCCAGATTGCAAGAGGGTGCAGGCCAGGCTGAGGGACCCCACCAGTGCACGAATTTGTGCACTGGGCCTCTAGTTTCATTAAGTTTCTAAAAGTGAGATTGATGAATCACTTTTTAAAGGGTTATATACCATTATACTCTTTCACCAGTATTGGGGTCAAATCCCTGAGAAAAAGACTGTTAGGAAAATATAAATGAAAAAAGAAAGGAAGGAAGGAAGGAAGGAAGGAAGGAAGGAAGGAAGGAAGGAAGGAAGGAAGGAAGGAAGAAAGGAAAGGCTTTCTCAAGGAAGGAAGGGAGGAAGGGAGGGAGGGAGGGAGGAAAGAAAGAAGGAAGGAAGGAAGGAAATGTAAAAAAATTACTTCAGTTTTGGAATTTATCTTGCTTTGTTTAGCCTTACATTTCGGTCCCCTCTCTCCCCATACCGACCTAGGTTCACATACTGCATTTCATTGTCACTGTCTTTAATCCCTTTTAATCTAGAGCAGTGGTTCTTAACTGGGGGAGGGGGTGGTATGGATTTTGTCCCTAGAAGACAGAAATGTCTGGAGACATTTTTTCCATTGTCACGATTGAGGGGGTCACTACTTGCATCCCGTGAATAGAGGCCAGGGATGCTGCTAAGACATCCTCCAGCACAGGCATCTCCCGTGCCAGTTCTCTGTCCCGAATGTCAGTGGTGATGAGACTGAGAAGCACTGATCTAAAGCAGCCCTTCTACTTTTTTCTTTAGTGACATTGACCTTTTTGTAAAAATTGGAGTAGAAGTCACTTAACATAATTAACCACTGAGAAATACACAGTTCACTGGCATTTAGTACATTCAGAGTGTTGCCATTTCTTTCTAGTTTCAAACTTTTTATCACCCAGAAGAACACTCCTACCCATTAAGTCAGTGGTTCTCAGCCTTCTGGCCCTTTAAATACAATTCCTCATGTTGTGACCCAACCATAAAATTATTTTCGTTGCTACTTCATAACTGTAATGTTGCTACTGTTATGAATCGTAATGTAAATATCTGATATGCAGGACGGTCTTAGGCGACCGCTGTGAAAGGGTTCTTCAACCGCCAAAGGGGTCGCGACCCACAGGTTGAGAACCGCTGCATTAAGTAATCACACCCCATGTGCCCCAGGGAGTTCACTCTGCCTCTGTCCCTGTGAATGCGCCTATTCTGGACATTTCATCTAAGTGGAATTGTACAGTGTGACCTTTACATTCAGTTTCTTTCATTTAGCATGTCTTCAGAGTTCATCCGAAGATGCATATACCTTTTGAAGGCTGAATAACATTCCATTGTATGGATATTCCACAGTTTGCTTATCCATTCATTCATTGATGAATATTGGACTGTGTCTAACTTTGACTATAATGCTGCTATGTGCATTCATGTACAGGTTTCTTGTAAACATATAATTTCATTTCTCCAGGGGTCAGGGTCACCTCTCCGAGAAAGGTTGTTTCCCCAGGTAGGGATTTTCCCCTGAAGTTAGGGAGGGAATAAAACCTCTTAACTAAGTGCCAGGCTGGTAATTAATCACTTTAACTGCGAACAATCATGCTTAAGCTACATAATCTTTACTCCCTGGAATGGAGATAAGAAATGCCCTAACCTTTGGAATAGAGATTGATAGGATTGGAATCAACTGGTATAAATACAGATGTAACAAGACAACAGGACACAGAACTTAGATGAAGAACCTGGACACAGAACCTAGCGACCGAACCTGGCTGGAGAACCTAAACAGAACCTGGCTGGAGAACCTAGTAAGAGAACATGGCAAGAGAACCTGACTGGAGATCCTAACCAGAACTTCGCTGAAGAACTTAGACATAGAACTTGGCTAGAGAACCTCACTATGATGATCATCTGAATGCTATCTCCATGTCATTCCTTCTTTGCCGACTCCATCCACACCTTTGGGGACCCCTGGACCTGCTGGGGCTGGACCCCAGCAGCTGGTTCCTATAATAATTGTATGTTTAATTTTTTGAGGAATCACCAAACTGTTTTTCATATCAGCTATACTATTTTGCATTCCTACCAGCAATGTGCAAATGTTCCAGTTTCTCCATATCCTTATTAACACTTATTTTCTGATTTTGTTATTATAGTCATTGTTAACTGAAAAATAATATGAATTCATCAAAAAGGATTTATTTAGGAAAAGGGAAGATTTGCAACCTAGTGTATGCAAATATGGGAAGCCGGGTGCACTCCGGCCTGCGTGCTGACATGGAGGGCATTTATAGAAGGGAAAGGAAATTAAAGGAAGGGGAACTGAGAACCACAGAGCTTTATATAAACAGAGCTCTTCCTGAAGGGTACTCTCAGTTACCAAGATTGCAAGTGGGCTTGACGGGGTACTTCATTGTAGTTTTGATATGCGTTTCCCTAATGACTAGTGATGTTGAGTGTCTTTCCATGTGTTTGTTGTCCATTTGTTTATCTTTTTTGAGAAATGTTTATTCAAGTCCTTTGCCCAATACATGAAATTCATTCAAGGGGCTCAGCCCTCACAGCCCCGGCTTTGTCCGGAAGGTTGTTCTGCTGTTTGGCCTAATTTGCATATTAGTTCTTTATTATATAGGAAGAGTTCTTTATATATTCTGGACATTAGACTCTTACCAGACATGATATGCGAATATTTTCTCTCATTCTGTAGGTTGTCTTTACTTTCTTGATAGTGTCCTTTGATGCACAAAAGGCTTTAATTTACTAGTTCAGTTTACTTATTTTTATATTTGTTGCTTGTCTTTTGATGTCATAGCTTAAGAATCCATTGCCAAATTCAAAGTCATGATGATTTACTCCCAGCTTTTCTACTTAGAGTTTGACAGTTTTAGCTCTTATTTTTAGGTCTTTGTGTTGATTTTTGTGTATGGTGTGAGATAGGGGTCCAGCTTCAATTTTTCAAGCACCATTTATTGAAAAGACTTTTCTTTCCCCACTGAATGTTCCTGACACCCTTGTGAAAAATCAGTTCTAAGTGTCTATTGGTGGATGAATGGATAAAGAAAATGTGTATATTATTCAGCCATAAAAAAGAAGGAAATCCTGCCATTTGTGACCACATGAAAGGACCTTGAGTGTATTATCCTAAGTGAAATAAGTCAGAGAAAGACAAATAATGTGTGATCTCACTTACATGTGGAATCTTAAAAACACACACAACAACAAACTCATGGAAACAAAGTAGAATGGTAGTGGCCAGGGCTGGGGAATAGAGGAAATGTTGGTCAGAGGGTACAAACTTCCAGTTAGAAAATGTGTAAGTTCTGGAGATTCATGGTGACTATAGTTGTTAATAGTATTGTATTATATACTTAAAAGTTGCTGAGAGAGTAGATTTGAAGTGTTCACAACACACACACACAATTGTAATCATGAGAGATGATGGATATGTTGACTAATATTTTTGTGGGAATCATTTTGTAATATACACCGAGTGGCCAGATTATTATGACCACCCCATCAGTACTTCATTGGCCCACCTTTTGCCTTCAATACTGCGGCGATTCTTCTTGGCACTGACTCCACGAGATGTTGAAGGGTGATGCGAGGAATCTGGCACCATGCCTGATGAATAGCACTGTCCAGTTCTGTGAGATTTGATGGTTGGAACCAGCTG
>NW_006293439.1:32869-41083 GCF_000327345.1 Myotis davidii | reverse complement strand
CGCTACCTCTCTGTAAAAAATCAGTAAAATATATATAGTTTTTAAAAAAAGAGCCATCAGGCAGCTAGTTCCACAACCATCAAATCTCACAGAACTGGACAGTGCTATTCATCAGGCAGGTGTCAGATTCCTCGCCTCACCTTTCAACATCTCGTGGAGTCAATGCCAAAAAGAATTACCGCAGTATTGAAGGCAAAAGGTGGACCAATGAAGTACTGATGGGGTGGTCATAATAATTTGGCCACTCACGTTCAAATATATCCCTCGCTAAAGGCTGTTAAATCACATTGTTTACCCATATCTTCAGAAAAAAAGTCACTTCTACTGTCGTGGTAAACAGCCTGCTTCCCTATTTATAATGGTCTGGCCCTTTAGCAACTTCAGCGTGAAATTATGGCTAATTTGCCTACAAACATCAGGTGGTCATAATAATCTGGCCACTCAATGTATATGTGTATCAAAACATGAGGTTGTACACCTTAAACTCACACAGTGTTAGATGCCAATTATATCTCATAAAGTTGGGGGAAAACCCATTGGCCATAGGTGTTTGGGTTTACTTCTAGACTCAGTTCTGTTGCATTGATCTATATGTCTATCTTTATGCCATTACCTACATTGTTGATTAATAAAGCTTAATATCAACTGTAATTGAAAAATAAAATAATAAAGTTTTGTAATAGGTTTAAAAATAGGAAAATGTGAGTCTTCTACCTTTATTCTTCCATTTTTTAAATGATTTTGGCTATTTGGAGTCATATGTTTCCAGATGAATTTTATTTTCAGTTTATTTCTGCAGAAGCAGCAGTTGGGTTTCGATAGGGTTGCATTCACTCTCCAGACCCTTTTGGGAAGCATTGCCGTCTTAATCCTAAGTGATCTGACCTATAAACATGGATTGCTTTCCTTGCGTTTTAATTTCTTTTAACGGTGTTTTATAGTTTTCAGTGTACAAGTCTTTCACCTCCTTCGTTCAATTCATTCCTTGGCATTTTATTCTCTTTGTTACTTTTTAAATGGAGTTGGTTTTTTAATTTCCATTTCAGATTGTTCATTACTAGTGTGTATAAACAATTGAATTTTGTGTGTTGATCTTGTATCTTACATACAACCTTAATGAATTTGTGTATTTAGTAGTTTTTTTGTAGATTCTTTGTTATTTTCTACTAGAGGCCTGGTGAATGAAATTTGTCAACTGGGTTGGGCGGGGTCCCTCAGCCCGGCCTGCGCCCTCTTGCAGTCCGGGATCCCTTGCTCCTTACTGCCCGCCACCGCTGCTGCGCTCGTCAGCCGTCAGCCTGGCTTCTGTCTGAGTGGTGCTCCCCCTGTGGGAGTGCACTGACCACCAGGGGGCAGTTCCTGCATTGAGCATCTGCCCCCTGGTGGTCAGTGTGCCTCATAGCGATTGGTTGTTCTGGTCGTTCCGCCATAATGGTCACTTAGGCTTTTGTTATATAGATATGTAGGATCATGTCATCTGCTAATAGATATAGAGATAAGTACTTCTTCCTATCCATCTGGGTGATTTTTTTTCCTTTCTTGTAGAATTGCCCTAACTAGCACAGCCAGTCTGGTGTTGACTAGCAATGGGGAAAGTGGGCATCCTTGTCCTATTCCTGATCTTCGGGGAAAGTTTTTAGTCTCTGACTAACTATATGAAGTTGGCATTGAGTTTTTCATGGTTACTCTTTATCACTGAGGAAGTTCCCTCTATTTCTAGTTTTTGGGGTCTTTTTTATCATGAGACACTGACTTTTTAAAGGCTTTGGCTTTTTAATATAGAAACTTTTGTGCATGTGTTTTATTCTGACCAGTGCTGATTCCTAAAGAAAAGCCTCCAATCACAGTTGTTGGTGATGTGGGAGGAAGGATCGCCATTATTGTGGTATGTAAACTTCTTTTATTATTAATTGTTTTATTTACCATTGTTATTTTGTTAACTTATTCGTTAATTGTGTGGGGTTAGTGGTATGTCCAGATAAGTTTCATTCATTTGAGTTGGTGGTGCCTTGCACTAAATGTTTATGTTGGTCCAAAAACAGAAAATGGTTACCATTAGTTTATTAATTGCTAATTACTTTGTTAACTAAATAGCTGTTTATCATAACATGAAAAATTGTTTTGTGATCAAAATAGGATGCAAAATTGATTATAACTGTTTAAGACACACATCCTCTCTCACTGCACAAAGCCAGTGCACAGAAGAATACATAATACCTATATTATAGTTTAACTAATAAACTGAGCACATGGGTACTCACTGCTCAGCTTGGAGCAAGAACACTGGCATGTTCCCTTCAGTGCCCAGGGCTTTCCCTGGCCTCTCTCCTCTCTTCCCACCAGAGCTGGTCACTGCCAGGCTGCCGGCTGCCATTACAGCGGTGGTGGTGGGAGCCTCTCCCGCCTCTCAGCTGTTTGCAGACTGCGAGAGGACCCAGGCCAGGCTGAGGGACCCTCCCAAGTGCACAAATTTTTGTGCACTGGGCCTCTAGTCCATTTATATTTTAAAAGAGTTGTATATATATCCATACACACAGGTGGGCAAAGTAGGTTTATAGTTGTTCATAGGGGAAAGAATACTAATACAAGAATAAACTCTGTTTCGCATACTCACAACTATCAACCTATTTTTGCCCCACTCTGTATATAAAATACATGAATATTTAATCAATCCTGGACAATGCTTGATACCCTCATGGGCTTGAAATAGCTGGTAGCCTGGGTATAACAGGAAAGACGCAGGTTTTTTTCCTGTTTCTCCTCTGTGTCTCTTTACTGTTCACAAAACACTTCCCTTCTGGAGTGTGAGGGTTCCCCACATCGAGTCATTCTCTGCTGCAGTTTAGCTCAGAATCTGTCTACCTGGAGTTAGTGCCAGATCCCACAGGCTAAGGGCCCAGCCCCAGGAGACTGCTGCCCCCACCTTCAGCTGCTGTTCACAAGTAACAGGTTACCCACAACTTCTGTACGATTTGGCTACAAAAGCTTCCTCGTGGAGGCATGGCCGCATTCGCTCCATTTCCAGCCCCTCTCCCCTGGCTGAGAATAGGGGTGGGGCGACACTCCCAGGCTTCCGGTCATGGAATGTTCTTTCCAGCGACCAGCCCCACCCAGGGGCCACCCAGCGTCACCCCATGAGAACAAAGGTGGTCCTATCACCCAGGAAGTTACCAGGTCTCAGGAGCCCTGTCCCAGACTCCAAGGCCAGAGGCCTTCACCTAGATATGATTGGTCCATATATTAGACACCACTGAACAGGGTACATTGTTAAAAATTATAATTAGGGTTTTTCCCCCCCCATTATACAAACATGTAAAAAATACGTATTTCCCATAAGTGCAGTGGAGAAAATTTGGACAATAAGGAAAAGTAGCAAGACAAGAGGAAGAACCACCCAGTCTTGCGGTTTTACTATGTATTTAAAAAACAAAAACATTCAGCAAACATATTTGGAGCAGCTGCATGGTGCGGGCACAGTTCTGGACGTGAGGAGATAGAGCCGGAAGCCCCAGGGAACATGGAGGTGGCAGAGACAAGGCCGCTGTGAGTGACAGGCCTGCAGGGTGGCTTTGAAGGCTGGAGGGAGTGCAGTGGGAGCGTGCGGCGTGCAGCTGCACATGTTAAAACGGAATAGCAAACTTGTTACCAGAAATTAGACCCTTTCTTTTCCAGGCTGTCCAAACCCATTGTTACCAGCGCGCTCATGTGCTCAATCTGTAATTGACAGGATGACATTATCGATGACGTGGACAGCTTTCTCGCTGCAGCAGAGACCCTGAAGGAAAGAGGGGCGTATAAGATCTTCGTGATGGCGACGCATGGCTTGTTATCTTCCGATGCCCCCAGACTGATTGAGGAATCTGCCATCGACGAGGTAACAGCCAACATGTGTGGGCACACCTGCCCTGCCATTCTGGCTCCTTCTGAGCTGTAGTTACAGAGGGTGGTGAAGAAGGAGCTATTTTGTAGTTAAGAATGGATTAAAAACCCAGGTTATGTTTGTGTTTCATCACTATAGCCTCGGCCCTTGGCCCATGGTGGTAGTTAACAGTTCTGATAGCTCGAGAGTGGAGCAGGAGTCTGTGCTGGCACTGCGTGCGGCCCCTCTCTGAGCTCCTCGCAGCCGCAAGGCCCCAGCAGCACCTGGAGAGGAGTCATTGAGCATCAGAAAAGCCGGTGACGGCAGGCCTGGCAGCTTCTAGGCTGAGCCATTTCGATTCAGACCTTCGTTTGCCTGATGCCAAAGCCGCCTCTCTCCCGAGTGCAGCTGCCTGTGACGTGAGATTAGGAGAGGAAGCCATAGGCGATCTTCCTCAGCCGCCTCTGGCTCCCGTGTGGCGGCAGGAAGGCTGTCTGGTGCACTAGCCCTGCTTTATGCACCTCCCTTATTCCAGAGGCCCGCCAGGAAACGGGATTGGCATGTAAATCACATTTTTATTCTCTCTTAAATAGTAAAAGTGCTGTCCCCGTCGATTCCTGGCTATTGAATCTTAAATTAGTTAAACTTTTACTTTTCCAAGTCTCAAAACTTGTTTTTGTTCATCTTCCCCAGAGGATATTTTCCCACTGATTTATAGAGGGAGTGGAAGAGAAGGGAGCAAAAGAGAGAGAAACATCGATGTGAGAGAGAGACATCCATTGGTTGCCTCCTGCATGGGCCCTGACCAGAGCCAGGGATTGAGCCCGCAACTGAGGTACGTGCCCTTGACTAGAATCGAACCCAGAACCTTTGAGTCCGCAGGCCGACGCTCTATCCACTGAGCCAAACCTCCTAGGGCCAAGTCTCACATCTTTACTCTTCACATTAGATCTCCTGAGCCTGCCTCTCTGTTTGTTGTCTGATGGGTTCAAGATGCCTTAGTACAGACCAGAGGCCAGACTTGCATGTCTCTAATCAATCCAGCCTCCGTGCTTAGTTGGACGAAGAACTGAGAATGACATTAGAGGCATTCAAGGAGGCAAAACTGAGAATACGGAATTCACACGTTAAGTAAGTGAGAAGCCTTCTGGCCCAGGGCAGCATCGTCGTTCCCCCACCCCGGGCTGTCCACATGGCACTAGGACCGGCTCTCACAGGTGCTGCATGGGGGCCTGTTAGAAATAGCAAAGCAGAGCAAGGTGCAGAGGGGCTGCTGGAGCCCCGCTTCCTGGAGCAGAGTGTGGTTCCAGGGAAGCGAGGCGCCAGCCGAGGCCGGGTGAGTCTGACGGAGCGTGAGTGGAGGGCCGCCCCGGGTGCCTTTGCGCCTGACAGCACTCACTGATGTGCAGGACCACCTTGGGACAAGGCACCAGCGGCTGAGCTGGTTAGGAAGCAAGGATCTCATTCACACTCACACACAGAACATAGCTGCTCTGTAGTGTGTACAGTTTTGAACAGTAATGGCAGGATCAACACGTTAGGTGGGAGCTGGCAGAAGTGGAAGAAAGCTAATTTCCCTCTTTCCAAGCAGGAGCCAGTAGGTAGTGCTTGGAGTTATAAGTTGTGCTTTGAAGTATTTTTATTTCTTCTTTAAAATTGAAAGCAGTTAAATTAAATGCCCAGATAGGCACCTACACATAGTGCATTCGTGGTTGCAGGGGTCGGGGAGGGTCACTAGGAGTGCAACTCAGGCCACAGGGCTGCTCTCTGGGGAGATGCTGACACAGCTCTGAATGTTCCAAACCACTGAACGGCGCACTTCATGGCGATGAATCGGGCTGTCCCCAGAAAACAGCATCGTGATTTCCAGTGTTTGAGAGGAAATTGGTGGAAAAGTTGGCAGTACCTGGTTTGCATGCACAAGATAAAATTATTGTCCACCTTAGAAAATAGCAGGTGAATTAAAAAATGGTTAGAATAAAGTTGGAAAATTCATTTTCCACTGAGGGTGGTTAATTTAGTGAGAAAAACAGCCCACAAGGTCACCACAGCGCACTCCAGGCTGCGCTTTGCCAGCCCGGCCCCTGTGCCTTCGTCTGTGTGAGTGGTGCAGTCACTTCTGTGATACCAGTGGGGAGGTATTTCCCTCCTTTGAGACTTACAATGAGACTTATATAACCTTTTATGTTTCCATTTTTGTTTAGTTACCAGGAAGATCAAGTGCCAAATGATTAGTAATTACTAAAGGCTAGGTTTTCATGTCCCCAGTGCTGGCAATGCGTATGTCTGACTGTCCAGCTCTGTCGTAGCATCACCTTCTGTATTTGCTTCTTTTTAAAAAATTTAATTAATTTATGTTTAAGAATATTTATTGTTGAGAGTATTACAGATATCTCCCTTTTCCCCCATTGCCCCTCTCCACCTGGTCCCTGTCCCACCCCAGGCCTTCACCTCACCCGAGGATATTTTTATATTGATTTTTTAGAGAGAGTGGAAGGGAGAAGGAGAGACAGAAAAAAACATCTATGTGAGAAACATCGATTGGTTGCCTCCTGCATGAACCTGGACCAGGGCCAGAGAACCTGCAACCAAGGTATGTGCCCTGACTAGAATCAAACCCAGGACCTGAACTTCAGTCTGCAAGCTGATGCTCTATGCACTGAGCCAAACCTGCTAGGGCATGATTTTTAGATTCAGTTTTTGATAGATATGTATGTGTTGCCATTTTTTATTCATATTTTTTATCTCTTCTTCTTTTTCTTTCTTCTTTCTTCTTCCTCTTCCTTTTCTTAAAGGATACCTTTCAACATTTCATGTAATATTGGTTTGGTGGTGATGAACTACTTTAGCTTTTTCTTGTCTGTGAAGCTCTTTATCTGACCTTCAATCTAAATGAGAGCTTTGCTGGGTAGAGTAATCCTGGTTGTAGGTCCTTGCTATTCATCACTTTGAATATTTCTTGCCACTCCCTTAGGCCTGCAAAATTTCTGTTGAGGAATCAGCTGACAGTCATATGGGCGCTCCCTTGTAGGTAACAGCTTTTCTCTTGCTGCTTTTACGATTCTTACTTTGTCTTTAGCCCTTTGCATTTTAATTATGATGTGTCTTGGTGTGGGCCTCTTTGGGTTTCTCTTGTTTGGGACTCTCTCTACTTCTGGACATGTAAGTATTTCTCCTGGTAGGGGAAGTTTTCTCTCAAATAGGTTTTCAATATCTTGCTCTGTCTTCTCTTTCTGGACCCCCATAATATTAATGTTGGTACACTTGAAGTTGCCCCAGAGTCTCCTTACGCTGTCTTCATATTTTTGGATTCTTTTTTCTTTTTGCTCTTCTGGTTGGGTATTTTTTGCTTCCTCATATTTCAAATTGTTGATTTGATTCTTGGAATCCTCTGCTCTACTGTTGAATCCCTGTAAATGATTCTTTTTTTTTTTAATTATTTTTTATATTCCTGACTGATCTTTTTTCATGTCTTTGAGATTCTCACTAAGATCCTTGAAAGCCTCACTAAGGCCCTTGAAGCTCTCGTTAAGTCCCTTGAAGCTCTCATTAAGATCCTTGAGTAACTTTATAACCATCATTTTGAACTCTATGCAGTAGTTTGCTTGCTTCCATTTCTTTCATTTATAATGTTTCTTTGTCTCTGCATTGTGGCTGCTTCCCTGTACCTGTTTCTGTATTTTAGGTAGAGCTGTTGTCTCCTGGAATTGGTAGAGTGGCCTTATGTATTAGGTGTCCTGTAGGGCCCAGTGGCTCAGTCTCCCGAGTCACCTAAGCTGAGCACGGTAGGTGCACCCCTGTGTGGGCTGTGTGCATAGTTTTGTTGTAGTTGAGGCTTGATTGCTGTTGGCGTCACTGGGAGAAATTGACCTCCAGGCCATTTGGCGCTGAGAACCAGCTGTGTCTACAATGGAAGATCTGCTGTGCAGGAGACACCCTTATGGAGCAGGACTTGCTTCACTGGGGCTTTGGTGCTCACTGCATCGTCCCCTTGAGTGTGTCACTTATGGATATGTAGAGTTGTAATCTGGTATCATCTCACACTGACCAGTGGGTACACTGGCTCTTGGGTCTCCAGGGAGGTGCAAAGTCAGCCCCTGCCTGGGGCCACCTGGCAGGAGCTATTTGTATTGTGCTAGGACAGTGGTTCTCAACCTTGGTTGCACATTAGAATCACCTGGGAATCTTTTTAAAATCCTGATTTCTGGGCCTCATCCTCCGGAAATTATGTTTCTTTGTTATGGGGTAGGGCCACAACATTAGTAACAAAGAAACAGAATTTCCGGAGGATGAGGCCCAGAAATCAGGATTTTAAAAAGATTCCCAGGTGATTCTAATGTGCAGCCAAGGTTGAG
>NW_006293439.1:30303-32055 GCF_000327345.1 Myotis davidii | reverse complement strand
CCGCATGAGTCCTGGGTCCCCAGAGACTTCCCGGAACCGGAGTTCAGAGCCGTCGGGAGCTTGTGACTTCCTCCGGATTCAAAAAGACAGCCGCGAACTCAGGTGCCAGCCCCTTTCCGCGCGCGCGAGCCCCCTACCTCGGCGCTTCTCTTCTGCAGCTTCTCTGGCTCTCAGTGTGCTTTTCTTTCCTTCTAGTTGTAGAATTTACAGTCAGCCAGGCTTCCTGTGGTTCTGGATGATGTCCGTATTGTTTTTCTGAGGTATTAATCAATTGTTGTGAGCGGCATCAACTTCCCGGTGTTTATCTCTGCCGCCATCTTAGTTTTCCCCTGTAAATGATTCTTTATTTCAGTTAGTGTATGCTTAATTTCTGACTGGTCCTTTTTCATGTCTTTAACATTCTCACTAAGATCCTTGAAAGTCTCACAAAGATCCTTGAGTAACCTTATAACTGTGGTTTTGAACTCTGCATTCAGTAGTGTGCTTGCTTCCATTTTTTTCATTTGTGACACGTTTCTTTTGGCTGCTTCCCTGTGTTTATTTCTATGTATTGGGTAGAGCTGCTTTATCTTCTGGGATTGGCAGAGTGTCCTTGTGTAGTAGGTGTCCTGTAGGGCCCAGTGGCTCAGCCTCCCCAGTCACCTGAGCTGGGCACTCTAGGTGTGCCCCTCTGTGGGCTGTGTGCACAGTCTTGTTGTAGTTGAGCCTTGATTGCTGTTGGCATCACTGGGAGGGATTGACCTCCAGGCCAATTGTCTGTGAGGACCAGCTGTGACTACAGTGGGAGATCTGCTGTGCAGGAGACACCCCTATGGAGCAGGATTTGCTTCAGTAGGGCTTTGATGCTCACTGAGTCTGCCCCTTGAGTGTGTTGCTTGTGGATGTGTAGAGTTGTAATCTGCTATGGTCTGAGCTGCCCACCAGGTGCACTGGCTCTGGGGCCTTCACAGAGGTGCAAAGTCAGCCACTGCCTGGGGCCACCTGGCTGCTATTTGCTATTTGAATTGGGCTTTGAGGTGCCCAGGCAAGGCCCAGCTGGGAAGCAAGGCAGGCTGGTGCTAGTACCAGGTCTTGGGCCTTTAATTGATAGGTTTGGGGCACGCTGACACCAGCTATAGCTTGTTTGGGAGATTTTAGCAGTCGGAAACCTGAGCCAGGACAGGCCATTCATATGGAAAAGCTGCTGCAAACAGTTTGGGTGGGGCTGCAAATTGGATGGGGCAGGTTCTCAGGGAGTCATCAGGTGGAGCAAACAGTGTGCTGCAGGCTCATGGAAACTCAGATATGGCTGCCAGTCAGCTCTGTGACGGGGTGCGGGTGGGGTGTTGGGGGTGACCCCTGCAAGCACCCCCATCTGGAAGAAAGCAGTCCCCAAGTTCCTGACCCGATGTCAGTCCAGTTCCTTTCCACATGTGTCTGAGTCCCCCCGCGTTGGAGCTTGGAAGAGGCGGGACCATGGAAGTTCAGCCGGTCTGCGCTTCCGCCCTCTCCTACCAGTCTCAATGTGCCTTCTTCTTTCCTTCTCTAGTTGCAGCACTTCCGTTCAGCGAGAATTCAGGCAATTCTGAATGGTGATTGTTCTGTATTTTACTTGTCATTTTGATGTGGTTGTGGGAGGCAGTGAGGACCACCGTTTACCTACACTGCCATCTTGGTTCTTCTCCAAGTACAAATCTTTTATATCTTTGATTCAATTTATTTCTAGTTATTTTATCCTATTTTATTTTTGATGCAATTGTAAATTAGTTTGTT
>NW_006293439.1:25418-30275 GCF_000327345.1 Myotis davidii | reverse complement strand
CCACTGGGGATCAAGCCTGCAACCTGGGCACGTTCCCTGACCTAACCAGAAATCCAACCATGACCTCTTGGTTCATAGGTCAGTGCTCATCCACTGAACAACACCGGTTGGGTCTGTATGTGCTTCTTTAGTGTAAATTGTCGCTCGCGTGTGTGTGTGTGTGAATTCTCACCCAAGGATATTTTTCCATTGATTTTTAGGGAGAGTGGTAGAGAGAGGGAAAGGCAGAGAAAAACATCAATGTGAGAGAAACACATCGATTGGTTGCTTTCTGCACACGCCCTGACCAGGGCTGGGCCAGATCAGAGCCTGTAACAGGGGTATGTGCCCTTGACCAGAATTGAACCCGGGACCCTTTGGTCTGCAGGCCAACGTTCCATCTACAGAGCCACACCAGCTAGGGCAGTGTAAACTGTCTTGAGCCTTATTTTGGAAGTAGGGAATGTATAAGTAATAAAAATTATTCCCATCACATGTTTGTTCAAGTTGTTTTTTCACTTGTAGCTATTGAAAAGTGCTTGTTTTCTCTTTTTTTCATTTTTATAAAATCTTAACTTTTTAAAATAACTTTATTGAGATGTAATTCACATGCTATACGTTTCACACACTTAAAATATATATGATTCAGTGTTTTTAGTACATTCACAGAATTGTACATCACCATCATCAATTTTAGAACATTTCCCTGCGCCTAGAAGGAAACCTCATACGCATTAGCAGTCACCTTCCATTTCATCTCTCTCCACCCAGCCCCAGGCAGCTGCTGCACTTACTCTCCTTTGTGTCTGTAGATTTCCCTAATCCTGACCTTATACACCAGTGCACTCGTGCAATGTCTGGCTCCTTTCACTCAGCGTGGTATCATCTATGTCATCCGTGGGCAAACTACGGCCTGCGGGCTGCATCCGGCCCGTTTGAAATGAATAAAACTAACAACAACAAAAAAAGACTGTACCCTTTTATGTAATGATGTTTACTTTGAATTTATATTAGTTCACACAAACAGTCCATCCATGCTTTTGTTCCGGCCCTCCGGTCCAGTTTAAGAACCCATTGTGGCCCTTGAGTCAAAAAGTTTGCCCACCCCTGATCTATGTTGTAGCATGTGTGTCGGTACTTCATTGTTTTTTGCTGAATTGTATGGAGAAAACACATTTTTATCTCTTCATTCATGGGAATTTGTGTTGTTGCACTTTTCTGACTATTGTGAATAATGCTGGTAGGATATTTGTGTACATCTTTTGTATAAATGTGTATTTTCATTTCTCTGAGGCTTATACCTAGGAGTAGAATTGCTGGGACATATGGTGACTCTATGTTTAAACTCTTAAAGACCTGCCAGACTGTTTTCCAACGCAGCTGAACCCTTTTCCATCCCTACAGTGATGTAGGGGCTCCAGTTTCTCCACGCCCTTGTGAACACTTTATTATCTTTTTGCCTGTAGCTGAACTAGTGGGTGTAAGCTTAGCAGATCTTAGGCTAAGAAACATGGACTGAAACGTTGATGAAGGTATGGTAGACCCGCTGTCCTCTTCAGAGATTTGAGACTAGATCAGATTTCCAGGTTGCACCAGGAAGCTATTTGGTTTTATGCTGCTCTTGGTTTTTTCTCTTGCTTCCAAGGTGGTGGTTACCAATACAATTCCACACGAAATCCAGAAGCTCCAGTGCCCCAAAATCAAAACTGTGGACATCAGCATGATCCTTTCAGAAGCCATCCGCCGGATTCACAACGGGGAGTCCATGTCCTACCTTTTCAGGAACATAGGCTTAGATGACTGAAGAGCTTTCTTTCCGTATAACTCCCAGGGGCAAACTGGAACGTGAGAATGTGCTGTGAGATATCAGGCCAGACTTGATATATTTTCCAGGGGCCATTTGTGTTTTGTTCCTTTCTTATTAATTACTATGAAGATAGACCAACTTTTTTTGTCGATGTGGGTGTTTGTGAGTCTTTTGGGCAATTTTTATAAAAGAAAAACTATCCTCTTAAATAAAATAAGTTAAGACCTTATTGTTTTTAGTTTAACTATATAAAATATAACTTGGAAGAAGATTTTTAAGCCCACAAACAGCCTTTTTCCAAAATTGTTACAGCCCAAGTGCTTAAAAAATTTAATAAAGTAAAATGGTCTACTTACTGTATGATACCTGCAATTGAAAAGCCAAAAAACCTATGCTGTTGAGTCCAGGAATAACATTTTTAGAAATGCTTTTATAGATAAGCATATGGAATATGTGACCATTATTTATTTTCTGCAACAAAAGAAGGAATAAAAACTTACTGTGTTTGTGTGTGATTTTTTACCCGTTATGTTTTGGCAGTTGTTTTATAACTAAAATAAAATGAAAGCTGAATATACATGTTGTGGATGTTGAAATGTTTGCCACATTGGTTAAGTTTTCTCTGCTGCAACTTGTGGGATGACTCGGTAGCCTCATCGGGGTGTACCGAACCCCGCACGTTCCTACATGCACTCATTTGACTGGCAGGAGAGGAACTCATCCCCAGGCTGGTGGGTGGGTGGGGAGGGACCTTGCTCCTTGTTTGACAGCAGAGCCATTCTCCAAACAGAATGTGGCACTGCATGCCCTTGGGGATGAGATGCTGGAGGGGGTCGCAGGGCAGGGGATGTGATTCTTGTCAGTGCCAAGCGTGTAACAGTTTAGAACTCAAAACTTGGGCCTTAGAGTTCATCAGCCTGGATGGCTGAGCTCCCCTTAGCTATGCCAGTGTGTTCTCCCTCTAAGCCCCACCCAATTCATGAAGTAAAAATTAAGACTTTCTCACCGGGAAAGATTACTTTTTCTTCCAAAAAACCTTAAACCTTTGCTTTCTGCCTGTCTATAGTAGAATCTATCCTATCTAATAATAGAGAAACATGGTAATTAACCGTAACTTTGCTACCCTTCCCATTGGCTAATCAGCGAGATATGCAAATTAACTGCCAACCAAGATGGTGGCCGGCAGCCAGGCAGCTGAAGCGAACAGGAGGCTTGCTTGCTCCAGTGATGGAGGACACCAAGGTTCCCTGCCTGCCGCTGCAGTCTAAGAAACAATGTTGCAATTATAGAAGCTAAACAAATCCCAGAAACCTGCTTTCAGCCAGCCGGGCCTCAGAGCTGGAGTTGCAACAGTGTTTCAATTATAGAAGCCAAACAAACCCAGATACAAACCAGACCTCAGCAGCTGAGGTCTAAGAGCTGGAGCTGAGCCTCAGAGCTAAAGCCTGCTCTCAGTTCCAGTGACAGCCATAGAAGGTAAATAAATCCCAGAATAAAAGAAAAAAGAGGTTGGGAGCTTCAGTCACCCACCAGCCTGAAAACGGCCCTCAGCCCCTCACGCAGACTGGCCAGGCACCCCAGTGGGGAACCCCACCACTGGGGCGGGGGAGGGGGGCTTGACCAGCTGAAAATAGCCATCAGCCCCTCAACCAGGCTGGCCAGGCACCCCAGTGGAGACCCCCACCCTGAAGGGGATGTGACCAGCTGCAAACACCCATCAGCCCCTCACCCAGGCTGGCCAGGCACCCCAGTGGAGACCCCCACCATGAAGGGGATGTGACCAGCTGCAAACAGCCATCACCCCCTCCCCCAGGCTGGCCAGGCACCCAAATGGGACCCCCCCCCTGATCCAGGACCCCCTTCAGGGCAACCCAGCCAATATATAAAAGGCTAATATGCTAAGTGTCCCTCGTACCGTCCGACCGGTCACTATGACACACTGACCACCAGGGGCAGACGCTCAATGCAAGAGCTGCCGAGCTGCAGTGTCTTGGCAGTGGTGGTTCTCGGGTGACGCACCCCAAAACTAGAGAGGAGGGAGCCCGATTCCTTGCGGGGCTTTGTGATTCCACCTTCAGGCATGGGTCATGTTGTTGGGGCACTGTTGACCCTAAATCTGGTTTACTGCACACTTGCGTTTGCTTTCCACACCCGACAGCAACTTTGCAGAGTGCCCTCTCTCACTCCGGAACTCCTCAGGTGATGGAGGGCCAGTTTCAGCCCGACCGAGGGACCCCACCTGCTGGAGGGACCCGACAGACTCCCTTTGAGCCACGGCGACACACCAGGTGCAGTTGGCCAGGGAGGGACAGTGGGAGGTTGGCTCCAGGGTATGTCCAGCCCGTCTCACCCAGTCCTGCCCCACCGGTCACCTTCTAATTAATTTCCTTTTGATGAGCACGAATCTGTGCACTGGGTCACTAGTATGGAATAAAATAGTCGACAACACAGAGTTGAGTCACTGTGTGCCATGCTGGGGTTTCTTGGCACTCCCCGAAAGCAGGGTGGCTGCTGGGAGCAGGCCTGGAGCCCTGTGTGTGCTGAGCCCCGAGAGACCCCCTGCGGCAGCTCCCGGGCTACTAGAGGCCGGCACGTCCCTTCCGCACTCACCACATGCAGTGCCCAGGCCCCACATTTTACTCCCGAGCAAAGGTATCCTCACCACCTCCCTTCCCAATTCCTAATCCAGTTCCTAATAGAGGTGTCCACTTTGAACATGTGTTCTTGCTTTTTGAGAACCTGTTCCTACAAATGGGGGTGTCAATCTTCATAAATGAGCTTTGGAAATAGCACAGGGAGAGCTGGCCGGTGCAGCTCTGGTTAGCAGGTGTCATCCTCCGACCAATCGCCACATTTGGAAGAAGAGCTTTGGGAGTCAGGTGTCACACACACACATGCGCGCGCGCGTGCGCGCGTGCGCCCCTGAGAGAGGAGCCAACCGGTACCTGTTGGACCTTCTGAAATGAGTTCTGTGAAATGGCTGAAGCAGCTTCACAGCAAACCTCAAATCCTCCGACTCGGCTATGTTATGCACACTCCCCCCCCACCCCAACCCATCCTTTGCCCTTTTG
>NW_006293439.1:19569-25345 GCF_000327345.1 Myotis davidii | reverse complement strand
TGTGTCCCATGGTGGTTGTCCAGAGTGATGACATCACAGAATCAAGAATAGAAATTCTTGGTGGCTGTGTCAAACCATGAGGTTTGACCTGCATGGTTTTTCTTTTTCTTTTTTTAATTGTTATTGTTGGAAGTATTACATATGCCCCTTTTTTACCTCATTGACTCCTAGCCCGCCCCCACCCCAGGCCTTCACCACCCTATTGTCTGTCCATGGGTTATCATATATGCATGATTTTTCTTGGTGTCTCATGAAGAAAGGTCAAATTTATAGAAGAGAAGTGAATGAAACTGTAATGGGATGTTTTCCTCGTGTGATGCACTTACTTACGGTAAAGCTAGCTAGGACCCTTCCAACCCACGAAGACAGGTATCTGCCCAGAGCTGCCTCTGGAGGGATGTGAAGAACCCCTGAAAGAACGCCATGAAGTGGGGGTTGAGGCCGGGCCCTCTCGGGCCTTAGCAGGGGCTGGAGGGGCATGGCGAAGAAGCGCTGTGCGTGTCAGGCTCAGCAAGGGTAGTAGGTGGAGAGGAGGAAGAAGGAATGATGAGCAGAGGCCCAGGGGTGTGGCGAGCGTTATGTCATACCCCACGGCTAGAGCAAGAGAAAGGTGCTCGCCGGGGCTGCAGGACGGAAGCCCTCCAGGGACAAGTGCAGGAGGTGGGAAGCACAGGGGGCCTGAGGGCCAAAGAGCACAGAGCCCCTCAGCCACCTAGGTCCCCTCCCAGAGAAAACCAGGGTGACCAGATTTTTGTCTGTTGTAGGGTTTTCCTGAGCCAGAGAGGTCCTGTTACCCTCCAAACTACCATCTCTACTTACTCAGCCAGAAATATGGGGAGTTGAATTTATAAATTCTGTAACAAAACCCCACACTAATAATTTCTATTCTTGATTCTGTGATGTCACCACTCTGGACAAACAAATGTGGGTGAGAACTATGCTCTTGGAATGACTGCATGCACAAACATCAACTGAGCCACGACCGTGTGCCAGCATGGCTCTCATTTGGTTCGCATAATTTCTTGATTATATTCCAAGGCTCACCACTGACCCACGGGGCCAGGATTCAGACGGAAGCCCCCTGCTCCACAGCCCCGTGCTCTTTCCAATCATTCCAAGCACATCCCGACCACAAGGAAGCCCGAGGTCTCCTCCTTTACTGACCCCGGGCAAGCAGGGATGGCTGAGTGCGGAAGGCGTGTCCCAAACACATTTAGAGCCCATCTGTAGACAGATTTTATTTTTATTTTGGGGGTTTAAGGCTTTTAAGGAAGTCTGTGGTGACTCACCCATTGACCACTGAGCTAACTCAACAGAGGCTTCAGTTGCCACAATCAGCAAAGACTACAGACTTTACAAAAATAGTTTTCAGAGTAACCACCACTACAAGCAGCAATAAATCCTGGGGAAGGAAGAAAATTTGTATTCCAGGCTTCCTGATTATAATATGCAAAATGTCCAGTTTTCTTTTTTAAAATATATTTTATTGATTTTTTACAGAGAGGAAGGGAGAGGGATAGAGAGTTAGAAACATCGATGAGAGAGAAACATCGATCAGCTGCCTCCTGCACATTCCCCACTGGGGATGTGCCCACAACCAAGGTACATGCCCCTGACCAGAATCAAACCCGGGACCCTTGAGTCCACAGGCCGATGCTCTATCCACTGAGCCAAACCGGTTAGGGCAAAATGTCCAGTTTTCATCAAAAAAATTTGGAGGCATGAAAAAGAATAAGGTTGGGCCCACCTGTGAGGAAGTCCAATCAGACTTACCAGACAAAATTTTACAATGAACTACCTTAAATGTGCTCAGCGAGGTGAAGGAATCCATGAGGATGATGTCTCACTACATAGAGAATATCCATAGAGAGAGAAACACTAAAACCAAACCGCATTTGGGCAACATGGAGCAGGAAGCACCAGGAACCCCCCTATCTGCACAGACTGCAGTGGCAAAATCTGCCCAATGCAGCGCCTGCAGTCTTGACTGTTGGCACCTTCCAGGGAAGTCTTGAATGGCACATCGTGGTTACTTTTGGTCGGTTTGAACTCGTAGCATAGCAGCCACTACCCATTCCTTAGCCCAGCCCTGTGGCAAGCAGAAGTCTGCGTAAGCTTGGGGAAGCCAGAGTCAGCAGAGTGGGCAATTGTGCTGATGGCTGCTTCTGCTCAGAGGGATACACACAAGGGGGTGTGCACTAGGAAAAGAATAGCAAATTAAATCCAAGTAAGCAGAAGGAAAGAAATAATTAAAAATAGAGCGGAAATCAATGAAATTGTAAACAGGAACTCAATAGAGAAATCAATGAAACCAAAAATTGGTTCTTTGAAAAAGATGAATAAAATTAGTCCTGGCCAGTGTGGATAAATGGTTCAGAGTGTAGGCCTCTGGGCCAAGGAGTCGTGGTTCTGTTCTGGTCAGGGGTACACATCCGGGTTGCAGGTTCATTCCAGGACCCCAGTTGGCATGTTCTCTTGCAAAATGTTCTTCTCTCTCCCCCTCCCTGCCTTCCACTCTCTCTAAAAAATCAATGGAAAAGGTATCATCAGTTGAGGATTAACAATAACAACAAAGAATAGTCAATAAGCCTCTAGCCAGGCTAACTAATAAAAACGAGAGGACATAAATGACTAATACCAGAAACAGAAGAGGGGACATCACTAAGATCCCGTGGATATCAAAGTGATAATGAAGGGCTGCTATAAACAACTCCCATGTCCACAAACTTGATACCCAGATTAATGAACCAATTTCTCTTTTTTTTTGTTAATCCTCACCCAAGGATATTTTTCCATTGGTTTTCAGAGAGACTGGGAGAGAGAGGGAAAGACAGAAACATTGATCTGAGAGACACATGGATTGGTTGCCTCCTGCACAAGCCCTGACTAGGGCCGGGATAGGGGAGGAGCCTGCAACCAGGGCACATGCCCTTGACTGGAATCGAACCCGGGACCCTTTGGTCCAAAGCCCAACACTCTATCAACTGAGCCAAACTGGCCAGGGCTGAACCAATTTCTTTTTTAAAAAATTCTCATCCTAGGATATGTTTTTTTCTATTGATTTCTAGAGAGATGAAGGAAGGGAGAGAAAGAGAAACATCAGTTGCCTCCCATATGCATACCGACCATGAATCAAACCCGCAACCTAGATATGTGCCCTGACTGAGGATCGAACCCGCAACCTTTGGTGTATGGGTGACACTCCAACCAACTAAGCCGCCAGCCAGTTTCTTGGAAGATAATAAATGGCTCAAATAGTTGGTCCTTGTTCATTTTGTCTCTGTTTCCCTTATTTCTCTAGTTTCTTACTAACTTCTCAGCATGGTTCACAGCAGGCTTTCCAGGTAAGGAATGAAGGCTGCTTTCCGGAGAGATGGCAAAGGAGGAACCTCAAGACAAGAACCTGAGGAATTTACCCCAAATCTGTCGGTAATTGCAGTCCAAGCCGATGACAACAGTGTGACTTGGCTTCTTTGACCTGAGGGGATGAGTAAAGCTCAAGCTGGAGATTCCAGCAAAGCGGACTTAAAAGAGCCTACGAAACCCGCCCTGCCGGGGCTCAGTGGTTAGCGCGTCGGCCTGCGGACTGAAGGGTCACAGGTTCAATTCCTGGTCAAGGGCATGTACCTCAGTTACAGGCTCAATCCCCAGCCCCGGTCTGGGTGCAAACAGGAGGCAACCAATTGATGTGTCTCTCTCACATCGATGTTTCTCTCTCTCCCACCCCTATTCCCTCCATTCTCTCTTAAAAAAAAAAAAAACCAATGGGAAAGTAATAATAAAAATAAATAGCCTACGTGATCAATTTCTGTTCTTGTGTTTATGCAAATAATCAGGCCAGATTGAAATCAGACTCAATGCAGTCTCTTTAGTGAAAATAAGGTCATTTTAGGGAGAGGAATTGTGTTTCGATAGAAATTACAGCGCCCCGTTGTGGACATTGGACTCGTGTGCAGGTAACTGTCTTCAGGTTTTGTTTTTACCTGTGAGCTAAACCGGTTCCTGATTTCGCCAATCCTCCAAACCTGTTTCATCTCCCATCTCCGGACTAGGAATTATTGAGAACTAAAACTTTTTCCTAAGGCCGTCAGGGTTGCTGAAGGAGGAACGCACGAGGCCGAAAGGGGTAAAGAATTATGAATTTATCAGGTCATCTGGAAACCAGATGGGCTGAGCCCCAAAATGGCGTCAGCACCCAGGAACCGCGGAATTAGAGGTGTTAAAGGACTCTAGGCCGGCTTTTCTGGCGGGCAGGAATTCTCTGGGCCTGTCGGACCCTGGGCAAGTCCGGAGGGGAGAGTTACTGGTCTTAGCAAGTGGAATGTGGTCTAAGCGAAAGGGAAGTCGGTTGCAAAACCATCTAAAAGTCGGTTCCCCAGGGCTATCGATTCGATGATTTGACCAGACCTAACAACACCATGCAGAATTTCCCTCAGCACCTGAGGACGTCACCAGAGACATTCAAACTGGAGACAGAGAATCTATCAGATTGTCACTGCGTTTCATCCCAGCGAAAGCCTTGCCTCTGAAAGTCTTCTCAGCTGGGCCTTGCGGACTCAGAAAGTGGTTTGTGCTGTGCTGTGCGCAGTAACCTGTGTCTCTTGCGCCTGTTTCATAGGGTGGGTGCCTGTGACCTCATTGCCTGTTGCTGTTTACACAGGCGAGGCCTCATCAGTAGCCCACCTGCAGGGCTGGGTGACTGGCCAGGACGAGACGGTGGCGTCGGTGACAAACGAAGCGGTCTATTCGGCTTTTCTGTCCCTTCTGCCCAAGTGGTTCAGACAGAAACGGCCCGGAGTTCTTAGAGGGAAAATCTTAGCATACTCCCCTAGCCGAATTTGAATTTAGGGTGGTAAACAAGAGGCTTCAGAAGGTGGGACACACCTTCGTTCAGGGACGTCCCTCCTCCACCCTGACCTGGGACACTGTAAAGTTCGTCTCTCCTTTTACCTCACCAGACTGTTATTGGCTATATTTCTCCTCATTTTGGATGGCACTGCCAGCTTGTCCAACAACGCCCTCCCCTAGACGTGGCTACTGCCTCCAGGATGATCTGGATTTGCAAACCCCTCCTCCCGGTGTGCAGACGCCCACTCCCTCTGCTGCTTTCTTCCTTGGCAGATCCGAAGGACGGAAGGCTCCTGGGCCTGGGCAGAGGCGGGACTGTGCCCCCGGACAGCAAGAAGATGCTAAAGGAGAGACATCACCCTTCACCGTCTAAGATCACAGGCCCACGGTCTTCAGGAGGGAAAGGTGTTCGTAGGTGGCTAGATGTTAATAAAGGAAGGGAGCTGAAGACATTATCAGCCCAGTAACGAGGGAGCAGAAGCCTGCTCAACCAGGAAGCAACCGCTGCACCCTCTCCAGGGGTTCCCCGCATTGCCCCGCCCAGGGGACTAGCGGACCCCAGCTCCCCACCTCATGCACGGAGCAGCCTGCCCTCCGCTGGTGGGGAGAGCGAGCGTGGGGGGAGAGGGGAGGTAGGCACATGTGCAGAAGTAAAGTGGGGGCCGTAGGGGCCTGTGGGTGCAGCCTGGGGAAGGGGTGGGGCTGGTAAGGACCACAGCGGCAGGCGGTCTAGGAAGCGGGTTAGGTGGGGTGGAGACCGGAAGCCAGGAGCGCTTGGGAAGCTCAGTGGTTGGTTAGCATCACCTGGTCTGTCCCGGGTTGAGATGAGTATCAGGCAGACGGAGACGCTCTCCGCCCTGTGAGCAGCCTCTCCTCCTGGCAGCACGAGGGCCTCCAGCTGCGGGTTGGGGGCGGATGGGCGCCAGTC
>NW_006293439.1:10851-19515 GCF_000327345.1 Myotis davidii | reverse complement strand
ACGCGCAGCGCCCCTGACACCGGCCGTGTTTATTGCAAAAGTAGGAGCCACCAGCTGGAGGGTGCGGCCCACAGCTGGGCAGAAGGACGCGAGAGCACACCTGCTTTAGCTCGTTCCAGCCCATCCACGTGGGTCGCCGCCGCTAGACTCCTGCACATTCTGAGGCACCAAGAGAGGAAATAACCCCATAGATGTCTCCTCCCCACCTGAGAGGGGCTCCCAGCCCCCCTGCTTTGGCCCCAGCCAGCCACCCTCCTGCCCAGCCCCCTCCTTGTCCAAAAGACGTTTTTTCATGAATCTGGGGCTGTAACATAATAAGAAAATGAATACAACTGTGCCCCTTAATGACAGGGATGCGCTGAGACATGCTTCGCTAGGTGAATTCATCACTGTGGAAACATCATAGAGAAAAGGCTAAAAAGGGCTAATTCCAATGTAACCCTGATATTTGGGGGGCTAGCAATTGGAATCCATGCCAGCAAGCCCAGTGTCCATTCCTGATAATCTATAATTAAGCCACTACCTCCTTCCCAGAAACTGGTCTTGCAGAACCTCTTATAAAACTGTGAAGAGTGCACTGCCCCAGAGGGAGGGTTATTAACGCTGGCGCCAGGCCAGACCATCAGATGTGGCCTGGAGACCCCCAACACCTGGGGGCCTTCTTGCAGGGCCCGTGAAAAGGACCGGAAGCATCATCCATATTTGCAGGACAAAGACCACAGGGAGGTATAAAGAGAAGCCCCCTGCATGTTCCTTCACTCAGATTTGGAAAGTTATTCCCTGAGTATTAAACAGTGTCCCTCCTTTTCTTTAAAGCGTCGCTTGGTTTTTCTGTGGTCTCCTGCAACAATAGAGCACCTACACCGCTCTCTGGCTACCACCAGACTACATGCAGTTCATCCTTGCCAAAACCTGGTTATGAGGGGAATGGCTGTACTTGGTCTTTGTTCCAGATCCTGGCACATAGCTCCTAAAACCCTTGGAATTTCCAGAGTGGTAAGAGTGTCTTTTGTATGGTAAAAAAAAACCCATTGAAACCTGTGAAGAATTTGTGTGAGTTTATTTGAGCCAAACTGTCGACAAGTGCCGGGAAGCAGAACCTCAATGGGTTGAGCTCATACTCCGGAGAATGGCGGGTCACATCTGTATAAAGAAGAAACACGTTACCCAGACATTTCAAGGGTATGTTATCATAGATGCAAAAAGACAGACAGGCTCAGTTAAGGTAAAGGTTGACCTTGTCAGGGAAGATACCGACCTAGGATGTAACTGCTCACCATCACGGCTTCTAGTTAAAGTTTATTTCAGACCATCCTTTGTGGTGACTTTAGGTCTGAGTTTGCAAGACCGCGACGCAGGCCTCCCCTGAGCTGTCAGGTCAGCACGTGGCCCTTTCGTCCACAATGAGCTAACTTGTTTCTGGGGGTCCCTAGATAACTTAAGGATGGGGGACGGTCACCCAAAAAACCAAGGCGATTAGAGGGTAGGAAACTGGCAGCCTACCGCCCACCCAAACTCCAGGAGAGAGGGGCTGGAGTCAGTCACCAGTGGCCCATGACTTCAGCAGCCGTGCTAGGCGATGAGGCTCCTTAACCGTCCACAGTGAGTGGGATTTGGAGAGCTTCCAGGTCGGTGAACACACCCATGTGCCAGGAGGGTGACGCACCCCAGCTCCACGGGGACAGAGGCTCCTGCGCTTCTAAACCCCCCTTCTGAACCCCCCTCTACAGACCTCTTTGTCTGGCGGTTCATCTGTAACCTCCATCAGACCTTTATTGTAGCCATAACAGCAAAGTGTGTCCCTGAGTTCTGTGAGAGGTTCTAGCAAATTATAACCTGAAGAAGCGCTGTGGGAACCCTGATTATGGACATTTGGCTGCAAGTACGGGAGGCCGGGACTGTCATGGCGCCTCCAGCAGGAGCAGCCTGATGAGTCTCGGGGAGACGGCGTCAGAACGGAATTGAATTGCAGGACACCCCGTTGTCCAGAGACGGAGAACTGGTTGGTGGCGAAAACCCCACACACCAGGTGCGGTGGTGTCTCAGATGTGACAGTGATGCTTTCTCTTGGGACGGAGGCAGCTCACCGGGTGATGTGGTTGGCTTCTCGGCTGGGCAGAGCTCCGACCAGAAGATGGACCTGTGTGTGTGAGCATGTTGGACCGGATGGGGCGGATTTAGACGGTGACTGGGCTTGAGCGTGGAATTGCTCCCTCATGTCCCCCTGCCACGCTCTCCCTGGCTCTGCCCACCAGCTTCCCCTGACCCGCTGTCTTTGTCCAGGACTTCTGATCAGAAGGGAGTTGGGGTGTTCTCTCTAAAAGGTTTATTTCCTCTGAGACCCAGGCTGAGGAGAGGGGATCAAATACTTTGTTATTTTTATTTTAGAGAGGGGGGAAAGGGGAGGGAAGAGAGAGAGAGAGAGAGAGAGAGAGAGAGAGAGAGAGAGAGAGAGAGAGAGAGAGAGAGAGAGAGAGAGAGAGAGAGAGAAACATCAATGCGAGAGAGGTACATTGATCAGTTGCCTCCCATATGCACCCAACTGAGGATTGAACCTTCAGCCTAGGTATGTGCCCTGACCAGGGATTGAACCTGTGCCCTCCCGGTGCACAGAACAACGCTCTAACCAACTGGCCCACACTGCCCGGGGCACTGTTCTTTTCAATTGCTTGATTTTTAAGAGACATGTTTAACACATCTGGATCCTTCTGCCGTCAGAAGCGGCCTTTTGATTTGTGGTACACTTCTAGCGATGGCTTGGGAAATAAATGCCACCTGAGCGGTTAGTTGATTGAAGGCGAAGGGAGTTGGGGAGGGCAGTCTGAGCCTTCCCTAGCTTACTATAAGCCGCGACTTAATGTTTTCTGCGTGGGAGGGGGTTAATTTTAAACCCCGCACCCCCTGTTACTAAATAACAGGTGCAGCTGGGTTTGTAGGCCAGCGTGTTCCCAGTGGCAGCCGCTCACCCATGAAGGCTCTGGAAGGGCTGAGTGCCCTGGTCAAACTCCAAAGGTATTGCCAAGCCACAGGCCCTGGCACTGCGATGCCCGCAGCTGCACGTGATTTAATTCGTGAGCGAGCATCAGGGCGGAAGGACGACGGCATCTGATGGGCCCAGAGCCATCACTGCCACCAACAAGGAGGGTCTGGAGTCAGGTCTGGAGCTAAACCCCAGCCTTGTCTCTTATGTGAAATGACAGATGGCACGGCCTCCTGCCCTCTGTTCCCGGCTGGGGGGACGTCACCTGAGTGGTTTGCTGAGCGCAGAAAGGGACAGTGTGCAGAAAGCTGAGCCAGGCCCGCTGGGTACCGGTCGCTTCATGGCCCTAAGAAGACCACACCGGCCCGGAAGGGGTCACCCTGAGGGGCTGGGCCTGTTTCACGGTAGAAGGGTGTTGGGGCAGGTCCTTACTGCCCCTCGTGAGTGCGATCTGGGACCAGGCTGTTGTGGCGGGAAGTAAACCACGAATGTGAGAGTCGCCGTCCCAGTCCCCTCGCCCAATGCCAGCCCTGCAGGGGCGCTGCCTGTGCTGGCAGGTGCAGTGGCCTCTGTCCCCGCCCGCCATGCTGCTCACAGGAACTAAACGGAGGGCGGGCCACCCATTGGGTAGCAGCCTTTCTGGGAACATTCTGGTGGCTTTGGACCCACTACACTTTCTTTATTTCCCCCAAACCTCCTCTGAATTTAAGGAGGCTCCTTCCTCCCCCGCCCTTTCAGTTCTCCCTGAGGAGAGAACTCTGAAGCAGCTGCCCTGCCCGGCCACAGGGGGCTGGGGACGCCCTGGTCTTGCTCGGTTTAATGATCAATTTATTGCTGCCAGGAAGTCCTCTCTGCCCGGCTCGGCCCCTATTCCCTTTGGCTCAGAGAAGGCACTGCTTCAGGATGGCGGTGGGCAACTCCACGGGCGACCCCCAGGCCCCGAGCTCGCAGCTGAGCCTGGCTGACATCATCATCATCACCGTGTACTTTGCCGCGAATGTGGCCGTGGGCATATGGGTGAGAGGCCGGCGGGTGTGGGGCCTGGCCGTGGGCATATGGGTGAGAGGCCGGCGGGTGTGGGACCTGGCTGTGGGCATATGGGTGAGAGGCCGGCGGGTGTGGGGCCTGGGCACCGGCAGCATCTCCCCGGTGACCAGGGCGCATTGGGTCCTGCTCCCAGTCTGGGATGGATGTGGTCTTCATTTCCGGCTTCGGGCCTGACTCTGAGGGCTGGGAGGGAGGATGGTGTGTGCGCTCTGGCATCCTGGGAAGTGGCTTGGCTTTCTGGGCCTCAGAGTCCTGATCTGTAAGATGGACACACCACCTACCTTGTCCTCAGTCCCAAGTCCTTGAAGTGGGGGGAGGTCTACCTGAGAGGTCCACGGGGCTGGGCCCTGCTGCTGCTGCTTCTATAGCTGCAGTGGTGCTGGCAGCTGCCATGGTGCTGGTGCTGGTAGTGGTGCTGGTACTAGTGGTGCTGGCAGCTGCAGTGGTAGTGGTACTGGTAGTGGGGGTACTGGTAGTTATGGTGGTAGTAGTGGTATTATTGATGGTGGTGGTTGTGGTGGTGGTAGTAGTAGTGGTGCTGGTAGTTATGGTGATAGTAGTGCTGGTAGTAGTGGTGCTGGTAGCTGTAGTGATAGTGGTGGTAGCTGCAGTGATAGTGGTGGTGGTAGTGGTGGTACTAGTGGTGCTGGTAGCTGCAGTGGTAGCGGTAGTAGAGGTGCTGGAGGCTGCAGTGGCAGTGGTGGTGGTGGTAGTGGTGGTGTATTAGTGGTGATAGTTGTGGTGGTAGCTGTGGGGTATTGGCGGTGTTGGACAGTGTGGTTAGAATATTAGTGGTGATAGTGGTGGTGGTAGTGGTGGTGTATTAGTGGGGATAGTTGTGGTGGTAGGTGGCGGGTATTGGCGGTGTTGGACAGTGTGGTTAGAATATTAGTGGTGATGTGATGGTAGCTGTGGGGTATTGGCGGTGTTGTTGGACAGTGTGGTTAGAATATTAGTGGTGATGTGATGGTAGCTGTGGGGTATTGGCGGTGTTGTGGACAGTGTGGTTAGAATATTAGTGGTGATGTGATGGTAGCTGTGGGGTATTGGCGGTGGTGGACAGTGTGGTTAGAATATTAGTGGTGATGTGATGGTAGCTGTGGGGTATTGGCGGTGGTGGACAGTGTGGTTAGAATATTAGTGGTGATGTGATGGTAGCTGTGGGGTATTGGCGGTGGTGGACAGTGTGGTTAGAATATTAGTGGTGATGTGATGGTAGCTGTGGGGTATTGGCGGTGGTGGACAGTGTGGTTAGAATATTAGTGGTGATGTGATGGTAGCTGTGGGGTATTGGCGGTGGTGGACAGTGTGGTTAGAATATTAGTGGTGATAGTTGTGGTGGTAGTAATAGCACCAACAGAAGCAGCAGTTGAAGTTGATCCTTTTGTGATTAAATTGTGAATTCGTTGGAAGCTGGGCTGGGCCCTGACTCTCTCTATGTACGCGGAGCTCTGTACTGAGCCTCTCTGGCTCGGTTCCTCGAACACACAATGTGAACATCAGTGCAGTCCAGGCCCCTGGCTGTTCCAAGGAGCACAGGGACCTGAGTGTCTGGTGCCAACCATCCTGGCCATGTTCCGGGGAGAGCTGGGAGCTCAGAGGCAATGCCTGTGCACGCACCGAGGGGCCAGTGGAAGCTTTCTGCGTGGGACAGCGGGAGCGAGGCTGAGAGGTCAGCAGACCTCAGCACGGACCGGAGAGGAGAGGAGGGACGCTTTCCCGCCAGCACCAGCGGGGACTTAGTGGGGACCGCATCCCTAAGGAAGGCGTTTGGGGCCTCTGAGGCCAGGCGCTGTGTGTGCAGGCCTGCCTGTCCCAGCGCAGCCTGGCTGTGGCCCAGGCAGTGTGGGGTGTGGGAGCTATGGCCTGCCCCTCCCAGAGGCCATGCCAGCCCCGCTGGGTGCCGCTGGCAGAGAGCTGTGAGCATGTGCAAGATACAGCAGGGCTGGAAGAGGAGGTGCCGAGCCAGGTCCCACAGGGTTGTAGGTGCTCATGGCCCAGAGCAGGTGGACCAGCGGGGCAGGTGCAGCTCTGCAAAGATGCTCTGGGTGAGGTGAGGCGAGGAGAGCCGGGGAGGGCCTTCAAGACCGGTTCCTGGAGGAGAGGGCTCTGAGTTAACCCTTGGCACCCATTAGGCCATCTGTTAACAAGTGACAGAAAACCTATTTCAAATGAGCTAAAACACTGAAGGAAATGTAAGGCATCCATCCTGAAAAGTGCAGCAATAGGGAGGCTTCAGGGACAGTGTGATCTGGGGGTTCGCCGTACCATCAAGGCTAGGGCTGCACCGCACTGTGGTTCTCTCGCCTCCATCTACTAGTATGTGTGGCTTTGTCCTGAGTCCACTTTCCCTCAGGAAGGGGAGATGCCCAGCCTAGGGTCCAGCCTGGGTGTAAATTCCAAGTTCACTTGGAACCAACTCTGCCACAGAGGGGCTCTCCGTGGGTGCACATGAGGTGTCCATGGTGCCGGCAGCCCCAGAGCCCAGCTTCCTCCTCCACCTTGTGGCCCAGGAGCAACCCAGCTGCCCTCTGACTACCGCCCCTTAAGCCAGGACTGCCCCTGACCAGGTGTGACAGGCGCAGGGCCCGGCGCTGGGGATGGGGTGGGACACTCAAGCCAATTGCTGGGAAAAGGGGCCCCTTTAGGAATGGAAAGGAGAATAAGGAGGCAACTGGCAGGGCGATGTGCCCTTGAAAGATGAGAAGATGTTAGGAAAAGGCAGGGGCCACGGCCAGAGCTGCTCGAGCTGTGGGTGCGCAGGCCACGCTGCCGGACGGAGCCTTCGGACTGCGCTGCTCCCAGTTCCGCTGGTCACAGGCAGAGGAAGGAGGAGACGCGAGTGGGCTTGGGGCCGGAGAAAAGCAGGAAGGAGCCACATCAAAAGCTTTGGCTTAGTCGTCTTGAACATGGGCTGGGGGACAATGAAAAGCCAGGAAGACAGAAGCCTACACAGTGACTGGTAGTTTCTGATCTAGCCTTGTAATGTGTATCTAAATACACCTCCTGGGTCCCTTTTTTCAAATTTCTCCTGTTTTCAATTTTATATCTTTCCAATTTCTCTCATCCAGATAGCACCAATGGGGCGTGAAAAAGCCACCTGATCACTGACCCTTATTCAACACTTACCGGGCCCCAGGCGCCAGTGTCAGAGCTACACGCCTTCACTCATTAACCTCCTCAGAACCCACGAGGGAAGAACTATTAGGGCCACAGTTCAGAAGAGGACATGGAGGCACGTGGTTACACTAAGTCGCTTGCCCAGGCACTCTGGTTTCCGGTTTTAAATTCCAAACACATAGAGCCAAAATCTATACTCCCCCCAGATAAAAGGCAGGCAGGACACTCAAGTGATCATTTGTTGAAATGCATTAGAAATATAAATATTAGAAGTAAGGAATCAAGACCAAAGGGCTTTCAGCTCCCAGAGCAGAAATAAGAAAGCCCAGTTTAGCTGCGCACTGAGGCACGATCCGAGGAAGGTCAACAGCATCCAGCCCTGCCTGAGGCCCAGAGCTCCCCCTGTCCTCTGGGTGGGGGTGGCAGCTCCGTGCTGCTGGCTCACTGGTCTCTCACTCCATTGAGCTCATCGTCCTGCCCATCCTTGGATGAGCCTGCAGGGCATAGTTAAAGCCAAATGCAACTGTTAGTGTCTTCCCAGACCAAGATCCAGCAATACTCTCTTTTTCTTTTATTTATTTATTTATTCATTTTTTTTAATTGTTGACAGTATTACAGATTCCCCCTTTTTCCTCCCTTTGTCCCCTCCCCCCAACCCCTGCCTCACCCAGGCCTTCACCGCAGTATTATGTGTGCATGGGCTATGCATATATGCGTATATGTTCTTTAAGCTAATCTTCCTCCTCCCCCGTTTCTCTCTGAGATCTGTCAGTCTGTTCCATGCTTCCATGTCTCTGGATCTATTTTGTTTATCAGTTTGTTTTGTTCCTTAGATTCCACATATGAGTGAGATTATGTGATATTTGTCTTTCTCTGACTGACTTACCTCACTTAGCATGATACTCTCCAGGTCCCTCCATGCTGCGGCAAAGGGTAAAAGATTCTGCTTTTTCCAGCTGCATAGTATCCCATGGTGTAGATGTACCACAGCTTTTTATCCGCTCATCTACCATGGGCACTTGGGCTGTTTCCAGATCTTAGCTACTGTAAATTGCGCTGCTATGAACATCGGGGAGCATATAGTCTTTCTAACTGAGTTTTGGGACTCTTAGGATATATTCTCAAAAGGGAGATTGCTGGGTCAAACTATGGTTCCACTTTCAATTTTTTTGGCAACTCCATACTGTTTTCCACAGTGGCTGCACCAGCCTGCATTCCCACCAGCAGTGCACTACGGTTCCCTTTTCTCCACATCCTCGTCAGCACTTATTGTTTGTTGATTTGTTGATGGTAGCCATCAACAAATCTATACTCCCCCCAGATAAAAGGCAGGCAGGACACTCAAGTGATCATTTGTTGAAATGCATTAGAAATATAAATATTAGAAGTAAGGAATCAAGACCAAAGGGCTTTCAGCTCCCAGAGCAGAAATAAGAAAGCCCAGTTTAGCTGCGCACTGAGGCACGATCCGAGGAAGGTCAAAGCTTGACCTTCAGGACCACAGCAACTTTCCTCTG
>NW_006293439.1:9230-10350 GCF_000327345.1 Myotis davidii | reverse complement strand
GGAAGATTTTTAGTTTGATGTAGTCCCATTTGTTTATTTTTCCTTTGTTTCTGTTGCCCTAGGAGATGTATCGGTGAAAATTCTGCTACATGAGATATCTGCGATTTTACTCCCCGTTTTCTTCTAGGATATTTATGTTTTTGTGACTTATATTTATGTCTTTTATCCATTTTGAGTTTATTCTTGTGTTATGGTGTAAGTTGTAACCTAGTTTCATTTCTTTTTCACATACCTGTTAATTCTAAGCACCGTTTATTGAAGAGACTGTCTTTGCTCTATTGTATGATCTTGCCTCCTTTGTCAAATATTAATTGACCATAATGGTGTGGGTCAATTTCTGGGGTCTCTGTTCTGTTCCATTGATCTATATGCCTGCTCTTGTGCCAGGACCAGGTTGTTTTGATGACAATGGCTTTGTAGTATAGTTTGATATCTGGTATTGTGATCCATCCAACTTTGATCTTCTTTATCAAGAGTGATGCAGCTATTCAGAGCCTTTTTTGGTTCCTTATAAATTTTTGGAATGTTTGCTCTACATATGTGAAATATGCCAATTATATTTTAACTGGGATTGTATTGAATCTAAAGATTACTTTGGGTGATATGGACATTTTAATGATGTTAATTCTACCAAACCATGAGCACGGTATATGATTCCACTTGTTTGTATTGTCTTCTATCTCTTTTTTCAATGCCCTGTAGTTTTTGAGTACATGTCTTTTACCTCCTTGATTAAGTTTATTCCTAGATATCTTAATTTTTTTGGTTGCAATGGTAAATGGGATTTTTTTTTTTAGTTTCTCTTTTTGATAATTCATTATTGGTGTATAGAAATTCCATTGATTTCTGGATGTTAATTTTGTATCCTGATACTTTAACAAATTCATTTATTAAACCTAGTAATTTTTTTATGGAGTCTTTAGGGTTTTCTATGTATAATATCATGCCATTTGTGAATAATGAGAGTTTTACTTCCTCCTTTCCAATTTGGGTGCTTTTCATTCCTTCTTCTTGTCTGATTGTTGTGGCTGGGACTTCCAGTACTATGTTGAATAAGAGTGGTGAAAGTGGACATCCCTGTCTTGTTCCTGTTCGTAATGGGAATGCTTTTAGTTTTTGG
>NW_006293439.1:3901-5795 GCF_000327345.1 Myotis davidii | reverse complement strand
GAGTTTTTATCAAAAATGGGTGTTGGATTTTGTTGAATGCTTTTTCTGCATCTATTGATATATCATGTGATTTTTGTCTTTCAATTTGTTTAAGTGATGCATCACATTTATTGATTTGAGAATATTGTACAAGTGTTGTATCTGCAGAATAAATCCCCTGGTCACGGTCTATGATCTCTTATTTTTTTAAAATAAATTGATTGGGGTGACATTGGTCAACATGAACATAGGTGTCAGCTGTGGGTCTCTATGTTATAAGATCTGTATATGGCACTGGGTGCCCACCACCCACAGTCAGGTCTTCTCCTGTCACCTTGTATTAGGATCTCCTTCTCCCCCACCCCCTGTCCCCAGCAGTGGGATGGGTGGGTCATATGGTAGCTCTATTCTTAATTTTTTGAGGAATCGCCAGACTGCTTTCCATAGTGGTTGTACCATCTACATTCTCATCAGCAATGAATGAGGGTTCCCTTTCTTCCACAGCCTCCCCAACACTTGTTGTTGCTTGTCTATTTAAGTTCTGACCGACTGGTTTCACTCGGCATCATGTTCGCAAGGCCCGTCCATGTGGTTGTGAACGGCGCTGTTCCATCCTTTGTCGTGGCTGAGTATCCTCCACTGTGTGCATGGACCACAGCTTCTTTACCCAGTTTCTTATGGCCGGGCACTTCGGTTGTCTCCATGTCTTGGCCACTGTGAATAATGATGCAATAGGGGTGCATGTATCTTTGTGAATACACGATTTCGAGATCTTGGAGTATATACCCAGGAGAGGGATTGCTGCGTCAAATGGTAGTTCTATTATTTTTTTAAAAAAATTATATTTTTATTGATTTCAGAGAGGAAGAGAGGGAAAAGGGAGAGGGGAGAGATGGAAACATCAATGATGAGAGGGCATCATTGATTGGCTGCCTCCTTCACTGCCCCTACTGGGCATCAATCTTGAAACCCGGGCATGTGCCCTTGACCAGAATCTAGCTTGGGACCCTTCAGTCTGCAGGCTGACGCTCTATCCACTGAGCCAAACCGGTTAGGGCAGTAGCTCTATTCTTAACTTTTTGAGGAATTGCCAGACTGCTTTCCATAGTGGTTGTACCATCTACATTCTCATCAGCAATGAATGAGGGTTCCCTTTCTTCCACAGCCTCCCCAACACTTGTTGTTGCTTGTCTATTTAAGAATGGGCACTCTAACAGGTGTGAGGTGGTATCTCACTGTGGTTTTGATTTGCATTTCCTAATTGCCAGTGAGGTTGGACATCTTTTCATAGGTCTATTGGCTGTTTGTATCTTTATTAAAAAGGCAAAGCAAGTAAATTTATACGTTTGACCCATGAGGCACAGATGCTTCCCTACCCCAGCCTATTTAAAATGCAGGCTGCTTAGGGCTTTTATTTGCATTTTGTTTTTAAAATTTCGCTCGTGAAAATTTCTGGTTTTACTTAAGAAATATTTTATTACTTGTTTTGCCCTTCCTTAGAGGCCAAAACCTTCATAGCATATAAAATATATGTATATAGAAATACTAATGGATAGAGAACCGAAGATGGCGGCATAGGTTAACGCCAGAGATTGCTGCCTTGAACAACCAATTCAAATTAAGCTTGAACCAGGGAACGGACAACATCCAGAGCCACAGGAGGGCTGGCTGAGTGGAAATTCTACAACTAGGAGTAAAGAGAGTATCATATCCAGACTCAGAGGAGCCGCAGTGCTGAAGTGAAATTCTGAGGTGCGAGTGCGCGCGGAGCGGGGCTGGCGGCGCGGCGCGGAGGGCGCGGCGCGGCTGTGTTTACAATCGGGAGGGAGTCGCAGACTCTGAGCTCCAGATCCGGGCGAGTCGCTAGGGATGCAGACTCAAACGGGAGAGGCGGGGCTGTCTGGCCCCCGGCGGC
>NW_006293439.1:1509-2628 GCF_000327345.1 Myotis davidii | reverse complement strand
GTGTTTACTTTGCAAAACATGAACCTGGACCTGCTCTCTAAGGCTGTCCCTTCTCACAGCACTTTTTCTGACACTGCTCATCAGTCTATTGGTGTCTGTGTGACAGATTTTGTCTTGTTCTGCAGATAGTTGAAATCATATATATATATATGATTTAAAGATTATATACTTTTTATGATTTATCTTAAAAGATAATAATTAAATTTAAATTGGTTTTTATATTAAAAATTTAGCTGAGATCACAGAATTAATCCTCTTTTTCAATTAGACCAGTGTTGAAATTTTACTACAATCATATGATTTCTCCCAATTTAATTTGAACCTTAAACTCTTAGAAGTCTTAAATTTTTTTGCTGATAAAAGTTAAATATTTAGCATTTCTCAGATTAGTAATACCTTTACATTTTTAAGAATACAAGATATTATTAATTCAATTCTGACCTCTAGATTTTTCATGAGGCAAATTCAGATTAATATTTCAGTATTTTGTCATTTCAAAATACCTAGACATTTAATTTTATTATTTAACTCAGCAAACTTCCAAAGTTTTAAGCAGCCATAGTTTGGCAGCAGGTCGGTGGCCATTCAAATGTAAATTACTACTTTATTTCTTAAGAGATTACCATGGGAAGCCAGCCTTCTAAATTGACAAAGGGTGCAGCTAGTCTTTACCTGGGCTACTAGGACCTTTATAATTAATACTAGAGGCCTGGTGCACAAAAATTTGTGCACTCGGGGGGGTGGGGGTCCCTCAGCCCAGCCTATGCCCTCTTGCAGTCTGGGACCCCTCGGAGGATGTCCACCTGCTGGCTTAGGCCCGCTCCCTGGGAGATCAGGCCCAAGCTGGCAGTCAGACATCCCTCTGGCAGCCCGGCAGCCCTTAGGGGATGTCCACTTGCCAGCGGGGAGCAGGCCTAAGCTGCAGTCGGACATCCTTAGCACTACTGCGGAGGCAGGAGAGGTTCCCACCACCACTGCTGTACTGGCAGCATCAGCCTGGCTTGTGGCTGAGCAAAGCTCCCCCTGGGAGTGCACTGAACACCAGGGAGCAGCTCCTGCATTGAGCATTTGCCCCGTGGTGGTCAGTGTGTGTCATAGTGACCAGTCATTCCCAGTCGT
>NW_006293439.1:0-1022 GCF_000327345.1 Myotis davidii | reverse complement strand
CGGGGCGGGTCCCCACTGGGGTGCCTTGCCAGCCTGGGTGAGGGACTGAGGACCATTTTCAGGCTGGTTAAGCCCCCCAGCGGGGACCCTTACCCTATGAGGGTGTGGCCAGCCTGGATGAGGGGCTGATGGCTGCTTTCAGGCTGGCCATGGCCCCCAGCCACCCAAGCTCCCAGTGGAGGCTGGCTGAAAGCAGGTATCTGGGATTTATTTAGATTCTATAATTGAAACTTTGTTGCCTTTTGTGGAGGCCATGGCCAGCTCAGAGCAGATGGGAAGCTTTTCTTCCTCCATCACCTGGGCAAAAAAGCCTCCTGTTTGCTCCAGCTCCATGGCTGCCGGCCGCCATCTTTGTTGGGTTAATTTGCATATAGTCACTCTGATTGGCTGGTGGGCATGGCTTAAGGCATAGTGAAGGTACGGTCAATTTGCATATTTGTCTTTTATTAGTGTAGATATTATTTAGCTATGTTTTAGCAATTTTGAGATTCTAGAGCCAATTACAATGATCTAAGACATTTACTTTGGCAAATTCTGTAACAGAGATAACTTACTAACTTTTTAATTTTTTAACTTTAGAATGCGATCCATTATTATTTAAAAACTACCCTTTAATATGGAAATCTTTGGGTCATCTCTACCATCTTTCTTTTGAGAAAAAACAGTCTTTGGGTTTTATTCTGTAGCATCGTAAAGAGATTAAGGTTAGCTCAAAACTATCTAACATCCAAAATCGAACCCTGTGCACACATTTTTTAAGCTAACTTCTCTCTTTACACGTGCACAGAAACCTCAGACGCATTTCTAAATTCTGCAAAATTTTCATGGTGAGAAGGAGACTTTTCCTAGAACACTTGTGAGGGGGCGTACATGTTACAGGATCACCACATGTCTCCCTTCCCCCACCTCCTATTTGCTTTGGGGGAAAATTCAGTAATGGTCTGGTTGTCTACTGTTCGTTTGTTTTTGTTTTTAAATTAAAGGCATGTTTGGAATTAGCTGGCCTTTGTTTAAACTTCCCT
>NW_006293438.1:0-409 GCF_000327345.1 Myotis davidii | reverse complement strand
AGAGACCACCACATGGGAGAACATATTTGCCAATGATACATCCAATAAGGGGTTAATCTCCAAAATATATAAGGAACTCATACAACTTAACAAAAGGAAGACACTCCAATTAAAAATGGGCAAAGGACCTAAATTATTTAGAAACTTCTCCAAAGTGGACATACAGAAAGCCAAATGACATATGAAAAAATGCTCAAAGTCACTGATCATCTGAGGATGCAAATCAAAACAACAGTAAGGTATCACCTCAGAATGGCTATCATCAACAAATTAACAAACAAGTGTTGGCGAGGTTGTGGAGAAAAGGGAACCCTAGCACACTGCTGGTGGGAATGCAGACTGGTGCAACCGTTATGGAAAACAGTATGAAGTTTTCTCTAAAAAATTAAAAATGGAACTGCCATTTGAC